>NW_007738926.1:24614-40063 GCF_000696425.1 Galeopterus variegatus
ATAAAACCTATACAGAACAATAACAAGCAATGAGATTTAAGCAGTAATCAGCAATCTTGCAATAAAGAAAAGCCCCGGGCTGGAAGGCTTTACAGCTGACTTCTACTAAATCTTTAACGAGGAATTAGCACCAATTCTCTTAAAACCATTCCAGCAAATTGAAACAGAGGTATTTCTCCTCCCTAACTGTTTCTAGTAGGCCAGCAGCATCGTGATACCAAAACCAAAGATACAACAAAAAAAGAAAACTATAGATCAACACCTCTGAAGAACATAGATGCAAAAATCCTGAATAAACTACTACCATTCAGAATAGAGCAACACATCAAAAAAATTATACACCACAATCATGTGGGATTCATCCCAGGGATGTAAGGATGTTTCAACACACACAAGTCAATAAATGAAATGTGATACACCACACCAACAAAATCAAGGACAAAAACCATATGATTATCTCAAAGACACAGAAAAAGCATTCAACAAAATTCAACATCCCTTCATGAAAAAGGCTCTCCGCAAATTAGGTATAGAAGGAAAGTATCTCAACACAACAGAAGCCATAAATGACACACCCAATGCCAATATCATCCTGAATGGGGAAAAGCTGAAAGCTTTTGCCTTAAGAACAGGAACAAGACAAGGATGTCCACTCTCACCACTCCAATTTAACATAGTACTAGAAGTAGTAGCCAAAGCAATCAAGCAAGAGAAAGAAAGAAAGGGCATCCAGATTGGTAAAGATGAAGTCAAACTGTCCCTGTTGTACATGACATGATCCTACATATAAAAAAACCTAAAGTCTCTACCAAAAAACTCTTACACCTGATAAACCATTTCAGTGATGTTACAGGATACAAAATCAGCACAAAAATATTAATAGCATTTTCACTGTCCAATAATGAACCTACAGAAAAAGAAATCAAGAAATTAATCCCATTCTCAACTAGTTGTCAGTTGGTGCAAACATTATGGAAAACACCACAGAGGTTTCTCAAACAACTACAGATAGAACTGTCATAATATTCAGCAATTGCAATGCTGGATATATACCCAAAGGAATAGAAATCGTCATGTCAAAGGAATACCTAGATTCCCATGTTTATCACAGCTCTATTTACAATAGCCAAGAGTTGCAACCAACCTCAATGTCAAACAACAGACGATTGGATTAGGAAAATGTGCTACATATGCAAAATGGAAAACTAATCTACCATAAAAAAAGAATGAAATTCTGCTATTCGTAGCAACATGGATGAACTTGGAGAAATATGTGTTAAGTGAAATAAATGAGGCACAGAAAGAGAATTACTGCATGTATTCACTCATAAGTTTGAGGTACAAAAATAAATAAAAAGAAACATAAATTAATCACAATAATTTGTTGAACTTTCAAAAGAAGAAAACAGAACTCATGCCACCACAGGTGGGAAAGGAGGAGGGAGATGGACAGTTAATGGAAATTGCAAAAGGGCCACAAAAAAACATTATATTGTGTAATGTTCAATATACTAACTCTCCTGATTTGAGCATTGCATATTGCACACAGGTATTTATATTCAAAGCTATACCCCAGAGATACATACAATTACGTTTGAATTAAAAAAAGAAAAGATAATAAGGATTATGTAAGATTATGCACATAATCTTATCTTTAATCTAGTGTCCATCTTTAGTACATATCCAATAAAAGTTAGATATTAATATTTTAAAAAGTAACAATAATGGATTGGTACTGGTTCATCAGTTGTAATAAATGTGCCACACTGATTCAAGATGTTAATAATATGGGGAAGTTGAAGGAAGAGATATACAGGAACTCTCTTCTTTGTGCTCCATTTTTTTGTAAACCTAAAAATTCTTTATGATATAAAGTGTATTAATTTTTTAAAAAGCAGAAAATTATGTTAAGTGAAATAAGCCAGAGAAAGAGAAATATTGCATGTCCTCACTCATAACTGGGTGCTAAGAAAGAAATGGGTGGAGGGGGTGGGGGAAAGAGGGAGGGAAGGAGGAAGAAAGGAAGGAAGGAAAAGAAAGAAAATCAAGCAAGCAAGCAAGCCCAGAAATACATTGAACTTCCAGAAGCAGAGAACAAGCCTAAGGATAATAGAGATGGGTGTGAGGAAGAGAAGTTGGAGAGTGATAGGTTGGGAAGGGGTACAAAGAAAAATTACGATTTATAATAATGAATAGGCTAATAAAAAAGAAATAAAGAAACAAAAAACAATCACAATAATACATTGAACTTTCAGAAGGAAAGAACAGAGCTGTGGTTACTAGAGGTGGGAAAGGGGGAGTGGAAGAGGGGCTAGCGAGGAATTTGTATGGACACAAGGAGTGATTATGTTCTGTAATGATGAACATGCTAATTATCCTGATTTGATCATACACCTTGTACACAGGTTTTGATATTTTACTCTGTGCCATACAAGTATGCTTAATCAATTTTTTTCAATTAAAAAAAAGTGTACACATAATGACTGTTCCTATCCTCTCCTGGACATGCCTATGGACATTTATTTGGTGAAATAAATGTGGAAAGTGTCATTATGGTCCCATTGTTAGAGAAGGTACATATAGGTACAAGGTATTAAATGGAGTATGGGCTCAAGTCTGACACACAGTGTGTCCACTTAATCTGTGACATACTCTGTGATCATTTCACCATTTTCCAAATATATTATTAAGATTATACGCTTGGCAGTTGACACAAGTCCAGCATTGGATCTCTGACCTATGGGAACTGCCCACCCCCCGGCCAAGATAATTGACCAAAAATAATATTTTATCACAGACAGAAAGGCAGACAAGGTATATCTCTCCTTAATTCACCAGCCAAGGCCCTGCAGAAATCCTGGAAGATGACAGTGGACTACTGCAATCTCAACCAAGGAATAGCTTCAATCATAGCCATCCCACCATATATACTACATTTGCTGAAAAAGAAAGGCATGGCCCTGTGTACATGGTTTGCAGCTATTGCTCTAGTGAATGCATACTTTTCCACTCCCATCACATAAAAGGATCAGAAACAGTTTGCATGCACTTTGAATGGAAAAGAGTACATGTTTGCAGTTTGCACCAGGGCTCTACTAACTCTTTTGAATTATGTCGTAATACAGGTTGAAAAGATCCAGACCAACTCGTCCATCAAATCAATAACATCATAGTGATTGACCTGACTACTAAGAAGCTGCTGGCAAGTTGGAACCTTTGCAAGACACAAGAGTTCTAGGGTAGAAGACAAACACAGCAAAGATGCAGGAGACCTTCCACATCAGTATCATTTTTAGGAATTCAGTTATCTAGAAGAGAGATTAGAAATCTATGGGTATGTTGAATATTCCCTAGAATCAACTGACAAAGAGGTGAAAGTCTGAGCATAGTTTACAGTAGGATCATCTCAGGGTATAAGTGCGGACCAAAAATGGATGACGACAACACTGGAGCTCATTCACGATTGTCTTGTAAAATAGTCCTCAGCTTCAAGTTTTCCTCTAGGCTTCCCTTAACAGAAGGAAACTGCTTCGCCAAAGAGCATGCCCACATCCAGTGATCCACATAGTGTTATAAATAGCCATCTCTCTTGATATTCTAACTGCAGAACTCCCAATAGGGTCAGCCGAGGCACTCAGTGGGACTGTATCACAGCCCAACTTCTCTCTCTGGCCAATTCTTCTTTCTTTCTCTCTCTTCCACAGCTGTTTACAAGAGCACTCTCTAATGAACATTCTGCATGTCGATCTCCATCTCAAAGCCTGGTTTCCACATAACCTGAATTACAACACTCTATTCACCAAACACACACACACATACACACACACACACACACACACACACACACACATATACACACAATGTTNCCCCCGGCCAAGATAATTGACCAAAAATAATATTTTATCACAGACAGAATGGCAGACAAGGTATATCTCTCCTTAATTCACCAGCCAAGGCCCTGCAGAAATCCTGGAAGATGACAGTGGACTACTGCAATCTCAACCAAGGAATAGCTTCAATCATAGCCATCCCACCATATATACTACATTTGCTGAAAAAGAAAGGCATGGCCCTGTGTACATGGTTTGCAGCTATTGCTCTAGTGAATGCATACTTTTCCACTCCCATCACATAAAAGGATCAGAAACAGTTTGCATGCTCTTTGAATGGAAAAGAGTACATGTTTGCAGTTTGCACCAGGGCTCTACTAACTCTTTTGAATTATGTCAAAATACAGGTTGAAAAGATCCAGACCAACTCGTCCATCAAATCAATAACATCATAGTGATTGACCTGACAACTAAGAAGCTGCTGGCAAGTTGGAACCTTTGCAAGACACGAGACTTCTAGCGTAGAAGACAAACACTGCAAAGATGCAGGAGGCTTTCCACATCAGTATCATTTTTAGGAATTCAGTTATCTAGAAGAGAGATTAGAAATCTATGGGTATGTTGAATATTCCCTAGAATCAACTGACAAAGAGGTGAAAGTCTGAGCATAGTTTACAGTAGGATCATCTCAGGGTATAAGTGCAGACCAAAAATGGATGATGACAACACTGGAGCTCATTCACGATTGTCTTGTAAAATAGTCCTCAGCTTCAAGCTTTCCTCTAGGCTTCCCTTAACAGAAGGAAACTGCCTCGCCAAAGAGCATGCCTCCTTCTGGGGGCAGCCCACATCCAGTGATCCACATAGTGTTATAAATAGCCATCTCTCTTGATATTCTAACTGCAGAACTCCCAATAGGGTAAGCCGAGGCACTCAGTGGGACTGTATCACAGCCCAACTTCTCTCTCTGGCCAATTCTTCTTTCTTTCTCTCTCTTCCACAGCTGTTTACAAGAGCACTCTCTAATGAACATTCTGCATGTTAATCTCCATCTCAAAGCCTGGTTTCCATGTAACCTGAATTACAACACTCTATTCACCAAACACATACATACACACACACACACAAACACACACACACACACACACACACACACAATGTTCCATCACTTTGATTACCCTCACTTGAGGTCACAGAGCAAACTCTCCAGAGGGGTGGGGTAGGAATGAGCACAACATAGCTCCCTCAGCTCAGCAATCACCCAGAGGAGGCAGGGAGAGCAGAGCTCAAACCTAAGAAGCTAATGGGGCTTCTCCAAACAAGACAGTTCCTGCCACAGTGAGTCTGGCCATCTCTGCCTTCTCTGATGGAAAGCAGGGAAAAGCAGAATAATGCTAGGAGACAAAGGGTGGGACAGAGGCAGGGACCTGAGGTAGTGTCAGGAAAGTGCTCCTACCCTTTAGCATCTAAATTGATCTATCTGCTCTGTGCTCCTTTCTCTCATCTCCTTCCTTATCACTGACTAGAAGGTCAGAAACTGACGCATGAAATTAGAATCAATTTGGAGAAGTGGTTCAGGAGGGAGATAGATTTTTTAAACTGAAAAAAGAGAGAAGATATCTGGTTATGGAGTGTGAGCATCAGCACTTTACCTGCCCACCTAGCCATCTACCTGAATCAGGTACTCATTTCGGTCTTCCTGGCAGTTCCAAAAAACACATGAACACAGCACATCGCAGACTTGAGCTTAACATGTAAGTCAAGTTTTGGATTTTATGTCTACCCTCTTTCATCCCTGGACTAGGATATGTCATTAACCCATAGCTTTGAGGAAGCAAATTTCCAGGAAGTAGGTATGGGAAGCTTAGTAGAAGAGACCCAAAAAAGTCCCCCTACCAGACACACTCCAGGCTTTTAGAATTACTCATTCAGGTGCTCACTTCCAAAAATTCCTTGCATTTTCCCAAGTATTCAGCATAGTTGAGACACAGGAGTATCTAACCTTACTTGATTGCTTCAAATCTTCCTTTCACATTCCCATGCATTCCATTCACAAATAACTTATTTTTGTAGATATATGATTTACAACCTGCACATATGCATGCTTCATTGCCTCTTCCTAAAACACGTAAGATCATTCAGTGCGCAAGTAATGGAGGTCATGTGCAAACCCCAACTTCTGCTTCAAAGTCCAGTGCCCTCTCCGCCACTCCCTAAACTCCATAAATGCACAAATGCCCAAGGCATCTAAGACCAAACTCCTCCTTCTTGCTGCCAGTTAATCATGTATATTAGAATTTTTAATATCCACAAGGCGCTCAACAAAGAAAAATACAGATTTCTCATTGTAACAACTAAGGTCTGTTCTTAATGTGGAATGCAAAACAGGAAAAAATTGTGTGTGTGTGTGTACATATTTGTGTTAAAAAAAGAAACTGGTCAAAGTGGCTAATAAATGAGTCTGGATATACTTTTATCGCTTTATAAAAATATGAAAAGTTACAGCACAGCAGTTAAAAGACTGAACTTCAGAATTAATCCTGACTTAGAATTTTATTTCTACTATTTACTTGCTGTGTGACTTTAGCCAATTATTTTATCTTTTTATTTCTCAGTTACTTCATCAGAAAAAAATGGGAACAACGGTGTTGTCATAATTAAACAAGGTACTACCCTGTACAAGGTAAGTGCTTAATTATTGTGTAGCTCTTCGATTATTCAAAGAATGGACAATTATATCTTCTAAAAATTTTTCATATGTTCATATTAAGGTTAATCAATTAGAATGTGAGGGCTAATATTCTTTAATATTAAAATAAGATTTGTTGAATAACTACACATACCTGATTGGGAGAAAAGTCATTGGCAATAAAGATGATGGGTAGAAAATAGCGGTGTCAAATATTTACTCTGCACTTGTAATTCCTCTAAGTGTTTAAACACATTATGTCATGAAAACCTCCCCCCAAAATTATGGGCTATATATAAGTTTCCCCTATATACAAATGAGAAAACTGGGCAGCTGGAAAATAGACATGAAATTATTGAATGAACAAATGAATAAAGAAGGGGGCATTCCTTAAACTGCTATTTAAAAGTGCCTATCTAATGTTACCTTTCTTAAGGTTTGGATGAATAATTCTGAAGCACTTTGTGGGTTGAAATATTTGAGTCAATGTTGTTCATAGTAGCAAAGCGTTATAGGACACTCAGGGACACAGATGAAGTCAGGTAGTATTGCGTGCATACAATGGAAGGGGTTAAAATTATCTAACCAGGGGGCCGGCCCGGTGGCGCACTGCTACAGTGCGCCGCTTGGGAATGCGGCGGCGCTCCCGCCAAGGGTTCAGATCCCACATACAGACCGGTTCCCGCTCACTGGCTGAGCGAGGTGCGGGAGCAACACCGAGGGTTGTGATCCCGTTGCCGGTCCTGGTCTGGTACGGGCGTGACACTGACGGTTGTGATCGGTTACCGGACACGAAAAAAGACAAAAAAAAAAAATTATCTAACCAGAACATAGATAGATCTCAACACAAATGTGTAGAGAGAGAAAAAGACACAATGAGATACACAGCACAGTATTACTGATGTAAATTGAAAAACACACTTAAACAAAGCAATATGTACAATCATGTTCCACTTAATTAATTAATTAAAAAATGTATTTGAAGGATTTATACATTGGTAAACAAATAAATGGAAGGCTGCATGGAAGGGCATATTCTTAATGGCTGGATGTTCATGATGTAGGAACATGGTCAGATTTGGGGAATTAGAGAAAAAAAATTAATTTGCAAAGGAGTTATATGGATTAACAGTGATTGCTTGACATTCACTGAGTATAAGCTACTGAATAAGAGCTTCTAAAGAGAAAACAAGCACAAAGTAAAACTTTCTTGGCCTGGATTCATTGTTCCTCTGATTTCACAGTTGAATATTTTATGAAGTGTCCTTTTATGGCTAGGAGGTTCAAAGACAAAGCTTAGCAAGACACAACTGGAAATGTCTTTTGGTGCAGAGAAAAATAAAACAGCTTGGAATTTTTAAAACTTAAAAATTTCCTCACTTTACCCCTGCCATCTTTATTTTTTGGTGTGGCTTTATTTTTCTTCTTAATTTGAAAAATTACTTGATAGATAAATTGGATAGATGATGGATACATAGATAGATAGATAGGTAATTAGGAAGGGTGTCTAGTGGAATGCAAGATCCACAAAGCTAAGTCTTTCCCTTTCCTATTCAGAGTTGCACCCTCCCTCCCGGAAGAGTGCTTTTTACAAAGTAGGTGCTCAATACATAATTGTTTTAAGATTTAATATTAAACTGAATCCAAAAAGCTCAACTCTGTTCTTGAAAGAAGATTCTCCTCCCCAGCTCCACGCTTTCAGCAAAACAAGCTTGTGAAGTGTTAGAGTTGGGAGAAGAGGGCAGGATCGAGAACCATGAGGTTGATAAGCTGGCCACGTGGTAACTAATAATGACCCTGTAAGGGGAAAGGGAGGTAGGAAGAAGAACAGGCTCGCTGGTTTGTTTGGGATTACAGTTACGAAAGACATATGACCAATGCACTACTGTGCTCTTTCTTTCCTTCCTTCTTTCTCTCTTAGCTCCCACAGAAAGAGCACAGTGGTACGTTGGTCTTACAGTGGGAAAGAACGTTCCTAGGGCTACAAAGTGGAGTGGTGGGGAAAGGGGGAGGGGGAGGGAGGTTGGGGAAAATTGGGTGGCGGGGTTGCAGGGTACCAAAGCAATTTCTGGTAATGGGTATGCTGCCAGTATGAATCTGGCCCTCACATCATGGGCACGGGGAGTGACAATTAGCTTTATACCTCATGAACACTCATAATAAATAAATTGATTGATTGATTGATTGCTTAATTAAATAAAAAGAAAGAAAATAGTAATTTTTCCATGACCTGTTGAAGACCCCTCATATTATATTTATAATCAGGAAAAAAATGAAGTGTTCCTTATAGAATTGGTCTTAACTTTAAGATTTCAACTGCAAAAAAAATAAAAATGCCTACAAACAACATATATATATTGAATCTGAAAAGAAAGAGAGAAATATTTCCCTGCCTAAATTCCCATTTAAAGGATTTTATGCGCATTAGGACTAGAATCATTATACCATAAACAAAGATTTATAGGATTTATTCTTTATGTAATTAGAATAAAGAAAACACTTTCAGATTAATTTGTTTACTTCATTTTATCAAACAATTAAATTTTCATTACTCATGGATTTGAGGGTTTTTTCCTGCTACTTTCTTGAAGGTACAGTACTAAATTGTATGCTACTGTCAGAACACATACTAAATTTAATGTACTGTTAGAGTAAATATTTACCTCAAAAAAAAAAAAAAAAAGGAAAGAGAGATGAGATTCTGCCAAAAGCTCATGAAAGAAAAAAAAAAGGGTTACTAAAATAAAATACACTTTTTTCATGAACTTTTGGTATGACCCTCTTATGTTACATGGTAGGATCTTCTCCATTTTAGCTGGCACCATGACCATGGAAAGAGTCAACCAAACCAGCAGTGTCTCCGAGTTCATCCTCCTGGGACTCTCCTCCCGGCCTGAGGACCAGAAGCCACTCTTTGTCCTCTTCCTCACCATGTACCTGGTCACCATAACAGGGAACTTGCTCATCATCCTGGCCATCCGCTCCGACCCCCAGCTCCAGACCCCCATGTATTTCTTCTTGAGGTTCCTGTCTTTCACTGATATTTGCTTAACAACAACCATTGTCCCCAAGATGCTGGTGAATTTCCTATCAGAAAAGAAAACCATCTCCTATGCTGGGTGTCTGACACAGATGTATTTTCTCTATGCTTTTGGCGACAATGACTGTTGCCTTTTGGCAGTCATGGCCTTTGACCGCTATGTGGCCATCTGTAACCCCTTCCACTACATCACCACCATGAGCCACCACCGCTGTGTCCTGCTGGTGGCCTTCTCCTGCTCATTTCCTCACTTCCACTCACTCCTGCACATACTTCTGCTGAATCTTCTCACCTTCTGTGACTCCAATGTTATCCACCATTTTTTCTGTGACGTCAACCCTCTTATGAAACTGTCCTGCTCCTCCACATTTGTCAATGAAATTGTGATAATGGCAGAAGGATCTGTTGTTCTGGTGACCCCCTTCCTATGCATCACTTTCTCTTATATACGAATCCTCATCACAGTTCTCAAGATTCCCTCAGCTGCTGGGAAACGCAAAGCCTTCTCCACCTGTACCTCCCACCTTACTGTGGTTACACTTTTTTATGGTAGCATGTTCTATGAATATTTACATCCTTTGTCCAGCTACTCTGTTAGGGACCGGGTGGTGACAATTGTCTACACAGTTTTGACCTCCATGCTAAACCCCTTTATCTACAGTCTGAGAAACAAAGACATGAAGAGGGGTCTGGGAAAGCTGGTGGGCAGGAGGAAATCCTAGCCAGAACCTCAGTGGCAATGTTCCTGAGTGTCTCTGATTCTGGACATTGTTCCCACTGGTTCCTGATACACACCATAAACTCTCATAAGCCAACATTAATAACCCATGTGTGTCATGGATGTTGGATGTTATCCATTTCTTTACACATGTGACTATCAACCATTGAGACCTTATTGTGATTCATGAATTAGCTGAAGGTCTACCTATGTGTTTGCTTCCAATTTTCACATATTCCCTTTTCTCCCATCTGCCTCTTCTTTAGGAAAGCTCATCTTTCCACTCCTTCTTAGAGCTGCTGAAGACCTTTGTTTTCCACAAAATTTCTGGAAACTAAATTATACTTCTTCAATAACTTTCGATCCCACTAGTATCCTTGTTTTATTGGACTTCTGTAATCCATTTGTCTAGATCTTTGAAAGTAATTATAGTGGTTTGGGATTGGAGTGAGTAAGAGCTGGGGGGAAGGAGAGAGGGTTAGAGGTAGAGAGTAGACAAGAGATTGGGACTCTCATCAAAGCAAGGAATGTGTCTGGCCCATCAGTTTATGCAAGAATTACATCTCTTCTTTCCCCCATATCTTTGAAAATGGCATGTTCTTTGTAGTGAACAACAGTCCAACTCTTAGCATTGATCAGGTAACTGACATGGGTCAACATAATTTACCCTGATGATCAGGCCAGGGAGCAGGGGGAGCTCGGTTTATTCTGGGTCCCTTCTCTGGTCATCTCTCATTTGTCCCTCACAAGTTTTCACTCCTCTTCAGGCCCCTCTGAGCTTCAATTCTCCTTAGACCGTCCCTATTTCCACCATCACTATCATTCAGCAACCTGTCTGTTTTCAGAGAAAGATTTATTGTATGTACTGAGAATTATTCTCAATATCGTTTGAAAAGAAAATAAAAACCCATATGTGGGTGTCAAAGACAGATCTAACTAAGTGGGTACAGAAGAATATTGGGCTGCTCTGGTATGTGAAAGACTTTAGGTCACTTTTCGTTTTTATCCTTTATTCTCTATTATTCTGTCAGTAATTTTAGGTCTACTGTATTTTATATCTTAATATTTTTATCATTTACTATTCCCCTATCTCATTCCCAAAGACATATGTACATTTTAGCATTGTCTGTAATGGCAACACTTCCTTAAATGAGAATCTGTGTCCATAAGAGAATGGTTAATAAGTCATGATAGGAAAATAGGTAAATAAATAACCCCTCAATTGTTCCATAGAAAGGAACAATATCCTGTACATTCAAATAAAGAGATAGATCTCTAAGTCTGATCTGAAAAACCATTATGAATGAAGATTAAGTTGCAAGTTAAATGTCAAAGAATCAATGTATTAAGATAGAAATTGTACGTAATGTGTCTGCATATATAATGACTAGGTGAGATTATATATTTACAAAGCTATCCATTAAAAATGGTAATTTCTAGAGGTGACAGTGGACTAGGGAAGGTGGAGATAACATTTGTCTTTTTGTTTGTACACGTCTATAATTGAATTTCTGGAAATGTATTGTTTGTAGAATTCAGACTACTTATCACTACAAAAAATGTACTATAATTTATTACTTGTTTACCATCATCATTGAGTGTGGTTTTGTTTAAACAGTAATAATATCATGTCACAGTAGGGAAGAGGTGGTACAAGGGCCACATCACCAAAGGGCCTCTCCATCCAACGTCAAAATTCTTATTTTGTAGAAGAATCAGATAAAGAGGAGCAGTCCAGGAGTGAAGCAATACTACTTCCACACAATCTACAGGTGTCTTTTATTGCTGTTACCACGTTGTATTGGAAAATAAGACCCTGATGTTAACACTGTCCAGGACTGGTCAGAGCTATGGATCTATGACTGTGTCCCTTCAGTAGTTCTGGGTAGGTCCTAAGAATTTACATTTCTCACAACCACCCAGGTGATGCTCACATTTGAGAATCTCTGGTCTACCAGGTGTCAATGCTAACTGTAGACCTATGGTCACTAAGACTAGGTAGATATTGGCGAAGGACTATACAAACAAGATGAATGTCACAGAACAGAGAGCTCAAAAACATATTCACACCTTGGTACACACTTGATTTATGACATGAAACACTAGTGACTATCAATTCATAAATGGGACAAAGACAGAAATCCACATGGAAAAATTAAATTAGATCCCAACACACAGAATATGCAAATGTTAACTCCAGATGAATGATAAATTTATATATGAAAAAAAAACCTTTAAGACTTTAGAAAATGATATAGAATATCTTTGCCTCCTTGAGGTAGGAAAATATTTCTTAAACAAGATAGACAGAAAGCACTAAACATAAAGGAAAAGAAAAGTAAATTAACTGTTAAAATTAAGTCTTTCTGTTCCTTTTTATCAAAAGACATCTTAGAGTAAAAAGGAAAATAACAGAATAGTAAAAGATATTTGAAATTCATAAAATCGACAAAACACTCCAATTAAGAATACACAACGATCCCTAGATATATGTCAGAAAAGGGCAGTCACAGCCAGGGGGAAAGCTATGCAAAACAATTAAACATTTCACAAAAAGAAGAAAATTCAAAAGACCAATAATCATGTTAAAAAATGCAGAGTTTCATGGCTAGCAGTTATTTTTCTTTTAGTATTTTGAATATATCATCTCATTTTCTTCTGGGCTGTAGTCTAGACAAAGGTTTGCAAATTTTGTTGATCTTTTTAAAGAATCAACTTTTGGTTTTGTTGATTTTCGCTATTGTTTTTTAATTCTCTATTTCATGTCTTTCTGTTGTAATATTTGTTATTTCCTACTTATTTGTTTTGGTTTAGTTTGCTCTTCTTTTTCTATTTTCTTAAGGTAGAAGTCTACATTACTAGCATGAGATTTTTCTTATTTTTAATATAGGTGTTTACAAGTATAAATTTTCTTCTAAGCACTGCATTAGCCATGCATCCTAGAAATTTTGATATGTTGTGCTGTGATTTTTATCTCAAAGTATTCTCTAATTTCCGTGTGATTTTTCTTTTTACCCATTTTTTATTTAGGAAAGTGTTGTTTAATTTCCACACATTGTGAATTTTCTAAATACCCTCCTGTTATTGTGGTCAGAGAACATATTTTCTATAATCTTAGTCTTTTAAAATGTGTTAAGCTTTGTGGTGTGGCCAAAAATAAAAATAAAAAATAAAAACTTCATCAACTATGGTCCTCAATACAATGTTTTGTAAAATTAATCATATAAGAGAATTATTTATATTTAATTTCCTATATAATTTTTTTATTGTAATTTCAAACTATATAAAGTTTATCAATAAGGACTTTTAGGGCCGGCCCAGTGGTGCACTAGAGAGTGCGCCACTTGGGAGCGTGGCAGCACTCCCGCCGAGGGTTCGGATCCCATATGGAGACCGGTTCCCACTCACTGGCTGAGCGCGGTGCAGGCACAACACCGAGGGTTGCAATCACGTTGCCGGTCCCTGGTACGGGCGCGACACTGAGGGTTGCGATCCCGTTACTGGTCAGTAAAAAAGACAAAAAGGAAAAAAATAAATAAATAAGGACTTTTAGAACTCAACTACAAAAAGCTGAATTTCATTAATAATTTTTTTCCCAAGAAACTGTACCCTTTAATTCTACATTTGCAAGGATTATTTTTAGAAGGGCCTTTTGAGTAAAGTACGTGAAACAGGTCATTTAAAAACAAGTACTAAAAGTGGTTACAAAATATATTTTAAAATTCTGTCACTGACATTTAAAGAAGTGCAACTGATGCACCATTTTTGCCTCTGAAATTAAAACTTTAATAATTGTTATGTAGGTAGGGCTTTTAAGATGGTGATGGGTCTGGAACGGCTGTGCCAGGAGACAGCGCGACCCTGAGAAGTGTGCGCTGTGATACCAGAGTACTATTTGCATTTCCAAGAGCAACAAAAAACGAATAAATCTCTCAACAACAAACCTACAATGACAAACAAGCAACAACAGGTTCGAGGTTTTAGGGCTGACACAAAAGAAGACTCCTGAGAGCGCCCAAGCCCTGCTGCGGGTTCGAGCGAGCAGTCCGAGACAACAAAGGCCAAGTAAGCCAGCAGAGAAGACACAGAAACGGAGTGGAAGGCGCCGGACCGGCCCAACTCTGCGAGCTCTGTGAGTCACCCCCAGTCCAGCCCAGCTTGCGGGGCGAAGCCCAACTGCTCCCCGCCTGCCTGGCTCCCACCTACCACACCAGGCCAGGCGCCTGCAACAGAGCTGCCTCCATTTTCTCGGGTGGGGGCGGAGACGGCCAGCTTAGAGCATGCAGGCCAGCCATCACTGCTTGATGCGGCTCCTCACTGAGACGTGCCATTTGCTTACCTCGACGCGGGTCACCCCGGGGCCTATGGACCGGCCTACAATCCCACTCTCCTCGTGGATCTCAGATGGGGCTGGTAGCGTGGGGAGCCCCCGGCCAGCGTCGGGAGGGCAGGGAAGAGGACCCCGCCCAGATAGTCTCTCCACCACACCCTGGGCGTCGGCCCCAGGTAAAATCCCTGTTTCCGGGAGGCAGATACCATCTCGGTGGGCCTCAGTTTGGAAGAAACCCTAACTGATTTCTGGTTGGGAGAGGGGAGCCTGGAGCACTCTGGAGCTCCATTCAAGCTGCCAGAGAGCAATCCCAGAGGGCACCCCGGGTGATCCATGCTGGGGGGAGTCAAAGAGGAACTGTGTGCTGAGGGACCCTCCCCCGAGGAGCTCACATCCGGCAGTTGGAGAGACTAGACACCTTCTGGGCAGGGCAGGGCAGGGCACAGCTTTGATGTTTCAGCTGAAAGACAAGGTTTGTAGAAGACACGCCTCAGCCCTGTTCTGAGCACACAGAGTGGGGAGGGGTCCGGCAAAAGGAGGCGGAGTCTCAGAAATAAATAAATAAATAAATAACAATAATTACACACCCTGTGGGAACACTTTGCAAGGCTCAATACCCCACCTGGTGTACACAGAGTGTGGAAACGCCCCGATAGCAAGGTGCAGAACACACACACCTTATGGGACTGGTAGGGTGGAGCAGACTTTCCACAGAGGTCCAAGATCCGAGTGAAAATCCCTGCCAAAATGAACAAACACACAAAAAGAGATATGAGAAATGCAAAAAATGAAGAAAGTACACCACCAAAAGTTAATAAATCTCAAACTCTAGATCCTATAGA
>NW_007738927.1:0-40046 GCF_000696425.1 Galeopterus variegatus
TGGGTTCGTCTATTCCACCATCTTGGTGATGTCACTCCACCCCCTCCCCCCATTCCATATGCAAAAAGAAATGGATGTACACACCACACTTAAAGAGTGGATGTTCCTTCGCCTGAACCCGGCTTGGAAAGGCTGAGTGAAACAGCTTTTAGTGGATACAAACAACGGGCTTTGCAGGCACAGGGAACGTGTTGGTAATGCCGCCTTTCTTGAAACAAAAGAAGGCACAACATTTCAACCAGTGTTTAAAAAATTGAGGTTTCAGCACATCATCTGTGACCTGGCCTCCACAAAAGCTATTGAATGAGATACTCTAATACCTTTGGAATGGTTATCATCTGTTTACAAACAACAATGGTTTACAGGGAAATTGGGCCTCAAGACATCAATGAAATAGAACTTGAAAGATACAGCATGAGGTGTGGTAAAAGGATTATCAAGGATGGAAAATACTGCTGGAAGTAGCCAGGTTACAACTTTGGCTTTCCCTTACACGTCATCTTTACCAGCCATTATATAATTTTTAAGCAAAACACTTTCAGTCAGCTATGTGAAGGTTCTGCCTGTTTACAACCTCTACGAAATGTTGCATTCAGATTAACTTTGGTATATTTTGATTCTAGTGGAAAACTAAGTTTCAGCAAAACAACTGGTTATAAAACCCTTACCTTTGAAAAGGACGAGGAACGAGTGGTAATGAAGTTGAACAGCACAGTTCTGAGTTTCCCTTTATATATATTCTGTAACTTTCTATTTATGTCATTAGAAAACACAGGAAACTGATAATCCCATCAATTAGAAAAATATTAGCATCTTGAAAACTTTCCATACCTCATTTAATTTATTAGATCTATTGTTAAACACAGCTAAGAGGATCAATAACAAAAATGAAAATAATCTCATTAATACAGTAACATCACAAATGACTACTGTTCATCTCCATTATATTTCTATGTATCTATGAAGAAAAAATTTAATTCCAAGAAAATATCCGTCAAACCAAATAGACTGTGATGCTGGCATCTTTTGTTTTTCGTTGACCATCAACAGCCAAGCTCCAAATGAAAATAAGTGACTATCTTTCCAACGAACCCAAACTAAATTAACTTGTTAGGTGAGTTTCACCCTAGCTAATGTTGAGACAAAATAAAAGATTCTCTCCCTTGCTGAAGCTGTTGTACAAATGTGGTGGCTTTAATTACAGCAATATTACAGGAGGGAGTCAATCATCAGGTAAAATCTGAGATCACAGACTTTGTTTAGGACTCCATAATGTACAGTTTTAAATAACCAGACAATGTCAGGTTTTTACATACTATATAATTTAGTGGTGTTTTGCAATTAGTCTGCCACATGGCCCATTTTCACTATGGTTTGGAGAAGATGTATTGCTTACTATTTATCTGGAAAATATGTATATAAACACACACACACACACGTGTGTCTTATAATCATGTAATATATATATTATACTGTATATTATAAAATAGCATTATATATAATCTTATATATTATATATAAATAAATACATTCAAATAAATGCTGTATATGTGTGTATACACACACATATATACATATACACATATATATTTGTCCTTATAAGGACCAGAGAACAATAATTATTTTTAATGAACCATTTAATTAATTAATTTATTATTATTATTAGCATATTCATTATTACAAATCATGATTTTTCTTTATGCCCCCTATACCAGACCTGTCCCTCCCCGAACCCTCTCCCTCCCTCCACCATCTCCAGTAACCTCAGGTTTGTCAGGGAACAATAATTTTTGAAATAGTTAAACAAATAGGCATTGTAAATGAAAATGGATTTTCATAACACCAGTTATTTTTAACAATATGAAGATATAAATAATTTCAAAGCATCTTCTTAATTTTCTCTGTGCCTATATTTGGTCCACTTCTTATTTTTATTAATTTACTTTCAATTGACAAATAATTTTGCATATTAATGGGGTGTAATGTGATGTTTTGGTCTGTCTGTACATTGTAGAAAGATTCATCACCTTACCAACGTATCATTTTTTTGTGATGACGATGTTAAAAATCTATTCTTTTAGCAATTTTGAAATATATAACACGTTATTATTAACTGCGGTCATCATGCAGTGCAATAGATCACTAGAACTTACTACTTCAGTCTAACTGAAACTTTGTACCCTTAGATGAACATCTTCCCTTTCCCCATCCCATTTTCTCCCCTTCAGCTTCTGGTAACCACCTTTCTACTCTCTGTTTGTATGAGACTGACAGTTAATATAGCAAAGAGACAGCCCACAGATTGGAAGAAATGACAAGTGTACTTCAAAAAGTTTGTGGAAAATTGAATTCAAAGATAATAAAATCCTTCCACAAACTTTTTGAAGACCCCTCGTATTTGCAAACCATACATTGGACAAGGGGCTTAAATCCACAATATGTAAGGAACTAAAGCAACTCAATTGCAAGAAGACAATTAAAAAATGGGCAAAGGATCTGAACAGACATTTATCAAAAGAAGAGATACAGATGGCCAACGGATGTTTCTCACTTTTGCCAGGGCTTGTTCTACTCGTCTGCAGAGCATTTAAGGCAACATTTATTCCAAAATAGAAGCCAACAGGACAAACAATATATTTCTTTAAAAGCATGCCGTTCAAACAGTCTCCAAGCTAGGAAGAGAGATCCTAGCCTGTTCAGCTGACTGGTGTAAATTTCAAAGATTTTATAGCACCTTTGATGCTGTTTGCAGTGGTGTCAATATGTTTGTCTTTTTTTAATAAACATATGTGTTTCATTATACCATATACTCCTTGAGCCCCAAGTCAAGAGCAATTTACTTTAATGTGCTTACCACACCCCACTTTTTCAATTTTGATCTTCAAGGCCCTCACGTTCTCACAAATCATAAGGGCCTTTCATAACTTACATCATGATTATCAGTGACTGTATTTGGTTTATTTGGATTGAGAAGGTAAATTGAGAGTAACCTCATCAGCATTTGCATAACAACTTTGTATGGTCTCGGATGATAATTTTCTCGTGGTTTGTTTCCTTGCTCCTTAGTGAACAGTGAAGTGCTTCAGGCCACTTAAGGTTTGTTCTGACAAACATTTTATCTAACTTGTTTTCATCTTCTCTTTCTTCTTCTACTGTTCTTGTACTCTGGAGATTAAGGGGACAGAACGGATTCTGGAAAACTTTGAGATTTCTTTTACAACCTTTCTAGGAAAATGAGTACATCTATCATTTGATATCTCCTGATGTTGATGGTTCATGCTTGGTATAGATACAGCTCAATTCATCTAGAAAACAAATAGTGAAAAATGGAACACTAATTATGAAGAAACTGTAAGGAACTGAATAAATGCCATTTGAAGGCTCAGGTACAGAACAAGAGAGGAAAGATATGACATAAATTATTTACAGGTCTACTCATATTTTGGGTTTGGAAGACAGACTATGTAAAGCAATAATTCTGAATTATTTTGGAAAAATATGGAGCATGACAATCATATTTTTCTGTTGCTATCAAAAAGAGAATTTTCTATTTGCCATCTGTTGCTAACAACAGCAAGCCTAGAAGGCAACTATTAGCATTAAACATAATAGTGTGACATAGAAACTTTCTCTGATGGGAATTCAAATAGAAATAAATTTGTTTTTGCTGATGTATACCAAAGTCTTAGACACAGCCAAAGGCGTACCAGGAACCACAAATATTAACACCCGAAGCTAGGTGTTATGCATGGGTGAGAGTTACCCCTAGCAGAATTGACAGAGCGGTGTCAGCAGTGATGTCCATCTTTGGAAAACACTATCAGGAATGGGAAAATGCCGTAGGTCTGGTTTTGAGACAAAGGAGAAGGTGGAGTCGGGTGACACATTTATGGAACTCACCATTTGTGGGGGTTAAAAGTAACACAGCAGCATTAAGTGGAATACACTGGAAAGTCGTAATATGAGGAGCTTCTAATACAATTGGTCCAGTACAAGTGGTTATCATATTATTCAGTAAACTGAGACACTAAAAAGTTAACTATGGAAGGTAACCTCATCTAACTGTAATCATAGACAGTATCTCATCATAATTTATTAAAATTTACCTGTCTGAATCTAATGCTAAAGAAACACAATACTCCAAATACTCCAAATCCAATACAGATCTTATAATCAGTTAATTTTTTTCCAGATGGCAACAATGTGAATAGAACTGATGTTTATGCATGAGTTTGCTTATTTATGTTGGAAGAAATAAAAATTGTAAGTTGGAGAGAAAATAGGAAACATTTCCATAAGTCAATTTCAATGCTCTTTTTGATTCTGTGTTTTCAAACACTGTGCCTGATACTATTTTAAAAATAAAATAAAACAGGGCCTCATAAGTAGGTATAGTTGCAAATATTCCAAGACCATCTCTTTCAAATATCAATAGGCATCTAGAAACTCCAATTATTTAAATAATTATTTAAATAACCTATTATAAAACAGATAGTCGTTTTACTCTGATCTTCTTTTTTTTTTTTTTTGTCTTTTGTCTTTTTTTCCGTGTCCGGCAAAGGATCGCAACCCTCAGTGTTGCCCCCATACCGGACCGGGGACTGGCAACGGGATCGCAAGCCTCGGCGTTGCTCCCACGCCTTGCTCAGCCAGTGAGCGGGAGCCAGTCTGTATGTGGGATCCGAACCCTCGGACAGGAGCGCCGCCACGCTTCCCAAGCGGCGCACTATCCAGTGCGCCACCGGGCCGGCCCCTGATCTTCTTTTTTTTAAAAAATTTTATTTTATGTCGTCAATATACAATGTGGTTGACTATTGTGGCCCATTACCGAAACCTCCCTCTCTCCTCCCACTTCCCCCTCCCTGCCAACAACCTCATATCAGTTCGCTTGTCATATCAACTTCAAGGAATTGTAATTGTTGTGTCTTCTTCCCTTCCCACCCCCAGTTTATTTGTGTATTTATTTATTTATTTTTAGCTCCCACAAATAAATGAGAACATATGATATTTCTCTTTCTCTGCCTGACTCGTTTCACTTAATATAATTCTCTCTAGGTCCAAACATGTTGTTGCAAATGGCAGTATTTCATTCTTTTTATAGCAGAGTGAGGAACTCTCATACATTGTTGGTGGGACTGCAAAATGGTGCAGCCTCTATGGAAAATGGTATGGAGGTTCCTCAAACAACTGCAGATAGATCTACCATATGACCCACCTATCCCACTGCTGGGAATATACCCAGAGGAATGGAAATCATCAAGTCGAAGGTGTACCTGTTCTCCAATGTTATCGCAGCACTCTTTACAATAGCTAAGAGTTGGAACCAGCCCAAATGTCCATCATCGGATGAGTGGATACAGAAAGGAATATACCCAGAGGAATGGAAATCATCAAGTCGAAGGTGTACCTGTTCTCCAATGTTATCGCAGCACTCTTTACAATAGCTAAGAGTTGGAACCAGCCCAAATGTTCATCATCAGATGAGTGGATATGGAAAATGTGGTATATCTACACAACCGTATACTACTCTGCTGTAAAAAAGAATGAAATACTCTGATCTTCTAAAGTATGTGATGTTACACTTTTGAAAAAATTACTTGTTCTTATTTTCAATTGCTACACAAAGTGAAAAGGATAATTGTACATGCTAAAAGCTAGCCAAAGTTCTAGTAATACAGTTCAGATTTTTTTTTCCTTTTTGTCTTTTTTCGTGACCGGTAACGGGATCGCAACCCTCGGTGTCGCACCCGTACCGCGACCGGCAACGGGATCGCAACCCTCGGTGTCGTGCCCTCACTGTGCTCAACCAGTGAGTGGACCGGTCTCTATATGGGATCCGAACCCTCGGCGGGAGCGCCGCCACACTCCCAAGCACCGCACTCTACCAAGTGTGCCACCGGGCCGGCCCATACAGTTCAGATTTTGAGTGTTGGGAATGTTATTATTATGTAGAATAATATTAACAAGGGAATGACATGGTCAGGTTGGGTTATAAAAAACAAACGCACCTCATTCATAAGTTCCTTGTGAGCAAAACTGGATAAAGCACTTTTTAAAAACACTATTAAATCAATATATTTTTATTACATTTCTCTGAGGTGCAAGAATCATTATCAAATATATATATAAAGTGTTCTTAAAGGGGCATAGACAACTGCTTCGTTGATATTTTGTCAAACAGGCAACTTGTGCTTTACTAATTTTCATAAGAATTGGAAGGTTTTTGTAGTTTATTGAAATTTGGGTAAACTCTATTATCAGACACAGGGTATTCTGATCAATAATATACTCTGTTTAATAGAGATTAACCTCATATACCATACATGCATTGTCAAGTGTTTCAAAATTAGATTATAATAAAATACACTTATCTCTAAAACTAGTTATTCCACACCTGATTTAATCATGCTTTTGATTTCATAGGCACTTCAAACACTCACATTGCTCAGAATCAAGGTTCTAAGTTTATTATTGGGCTTTCAATGTATTTTAGTATTGGTTAATAGAAAGTTCTGGTTTATATGAGGGTACTTCAAAAAGTTCATGAAAAAGTTAAATTGAAAGATAATACAGATCATTCCATGGACTTTTTGAAGACCTCTTGTATGCCTCATAGTAAAGCGTATTTTAATTGATATTTGTGACTAATAGTAATAGGTTAGAAGGTGGTCAGGAAAATAAATTTCAACATCAAATACATTCATAAATTTGATTTAAAAAAACAAAAGGGGGCATCCATAGACAAACAAGAAATATTTCTTATATTCTTATGCCAGCCACATATACATTGTAGCTAGTGAATGCCTGTAAATGTTCATTAGTAAGGTGTGTTGAGGGTCTTCAAGACAATTCCAAGGTTCAGTGATTCACTTAGGGGGACTCATGGGACTTAGCAGAGGGCTGTGATGACAGCTAAGATTTATTATAGCATGAGGTTACAAAGCAAAATCATCAAAGGGAAAAGGTACATGGAGTAAAGTTTATAAGAAATCAGCTACCAAAAGTCTTCTTTCATTGGAGTCATACAAGGCATGCTTAACTCCTCTGCCATTAAACTGCTACGACAACGTGAAATGTTGTCCCCCAAGGAAGCTCATTAGAGACTCAGTAACAAATATTTTTATCAGGAGCAGATCATATAGACATTCACTGTCTATTATGTACCACAATTCCAGGATCCCAGAAGGAAAGCAGGCATTTCGTATAAACCACCACATTGTTTGTACGTTTAGGCACAGTGAGCCACTCTTACCAGTTAATTTTGGGAACCCTCCCAAAGTCCAGATTCCCAGGTTACAACCACTGGCTAACCTTGCAAACATGCCTTTCTAGGTGTAGCAGTATTATACCATTATACTCGATAAATGCGCACGTGAGCACACACACACACACACGTATGGTTGTGTGTGCGTGAGAGAGTTGGGACCTGGCTTGAATAATAACGTCATTTTTTAATGTGAACTATTAAGCTTTGCTTAAGTTCATTGGCTTTTACTTTATGCCAGCCTAAATCTAAACCCTCTACAGTGTCCATGTTTTTCTCTTTTTAAACTCTAAGAAATTTTCAGTTACAGGCCAAGGACCCAATCATCCTGGTCCTAACTATTGATGTGTTTGTCTCTATCTATCCAAATTCTAGTTTTAAAGGGGTTTTCTGCATCTAGACAATAAAGTACTCAGGGTTAGAGTCCACCTGTTTGATAGTTAACAGAAAATAGTAGCATCCAAGAGATAAGGGACTGGTAAATTCTCGAAGTTACCATAATGTTATGATGCTATTATTTTGTCTAAATTATTTTTCTTATCTTATTATGCATATGTAAAAATTCTAATTTTATAGTTCTTTTACGTACATTTATTGTAATACCATCGACATATTACATGTTTGTATCTGGCAGCACTTAGTATAACTTTACTTTTTATGGTTCCATGGTCTAGTGCGAAAGCTATTTTTTTTTTTTTTTAATGTTAAGCTGATTTGGATTTGAGTCACGTTTTTGACACTGTTTTTTTGACATTAAGTTGTCTTTCTGAGGTTCAGTTAGAAAATGGGTAGAATGATATTAGTGCCTTAGGACAGCAGAAGGTCAGATTATTAAAAAAATGTTAAAACCCTTATGGAATGTAAGCAGTTGACCAAATAAATAATTAATAAATAAAAATTGCAAAATTATTTTACAAAGAAAATTTTACTAAGAAGTAAAATGTTTCCTATCTCTAAATCTCTCTAGTCATTGCGTAAAAATCAAATTAGCAACTAATGACCATTCTAAAACAAGTAGGTTGTAAGCTGGCATTCATTTCCAGGTTATTCTGGTTTCTCTTCTAGGTCTTTCTTGGCACATTATTTAAACTCAGATTTATATTTAAGAATCTTCATGTTTTCATAACCGAGCATTTAGTTCTGTTTGTAATTGTTCCACTATAAATTATTTTTAAACGACCGTTTTTCAGGTTTTTCCAATTACTGATACTACTATATGAAAGCGGGGACTCTATTACATAATTTTAGATTTAGCCTATCACTAGGAAAAGACAGGGATGCATTTACAAATTCAATATCTTAATTATTTTTAATTTTGAGTTTAACCGTATAGGGTGGCTGTGAGAATTAAATAAGATAATGAACATAAAACATATGGAATGGGGGGAGGGGGTGGAGTGACATCACCAAGATGGTGGAATAGACGAACCCAGCATCACTTCCCCCACGCCAGAGATCAACTTACAACTATAAAAAAGCCCCAAAACTGTCATCCTGTAATCACTGAAACTTGGAGGAAAGGCAGAGGGACCCGCTGAGATTGTGAAGGCACGGAAAGTCACAAGCAGGAGGAAGGACCGTGCTGATCAGACCCAGCCTCAGCCATTACCCGTGCCAGTGTAGCATAGAGCAAGTACCTGGAGAGAGCAAAGCTGCAGCAGCACCCTTTGTGTGAAGCTACTTGGAGTATGCAGAGGAGAAGGATGCTGTGACAACTGGCAAAACAAACAAACAAAAACAAAACCAAAAATCACTCTGGAGTGAACCAGCCCGTTTCCCAGGCTAGCAAAGCTGCTTGCAAGTTTCCCTGACACCCACGTAGGAGGGAGAGGCTGCAGCTGATGGAAAGGAGAATTCACCCAGATGTCATCGAGTCTTCATGCGGGGGCGGGGGGACTGGTGTGGGGCCTGCCCTATGGGAAACATTTGTAGTGCTGGGGGAAGGGGAGTGATCCACCAGGGATGCATCAGGGAGCAGTGTAGGCAGTTGATCTGCCTTCTGATCAACATGGGTACCACACAGTGGAGAGTAGTCAGTGCAGTAGAACTGCAGGAGGCACACCGTGGAAGACTCTGTCCTGGACCGGAATTTCCACGCATGACCCAGAAGTGACTAAAAGGCTGACAGTTAAAATTCAGTCTGCACACACAAAAAATTTCCCAATCTGAAAAGCAACAGTAAGTCAGCAATTTACCTCAGACACAGAGTTCAAGTTCCAGTTCCCACAGGAAGTTTCTCCAATTCTGGGAATTAACTATAGCACAGCAAATTAGGTCCAGGGCACTGCTTAAGTGGTAGTGGTTGCTATTAACCCAATGCAGAATGGAAAATAAAAACATAGACCAGAGACAAAGTTCTGATACTGACCAGTAAAGGTATAACACCACCAAAGAGCACCTATAAAACCTGAAAGAGGTAGCCATCTCTTCGAAAGTGCAGACATCAGCATGAAGACACAAAGATCAAGAAGGAAAACAGAAATATGACACCACCAAGGGAATCCGACCAAGCGCCAACAATGGATTCAGAAGAACAGTGGACTATGAAATGTCTAACAGAGAATTCAGAAAAATCCTCTTGAAGATGTTCAGGACTCAGAGCAGAGGTGGAGCAAGATGGCCAACTAGAGGGGTCCAGTGCTTGTCCCCCTCGCACACACACAAGAGAGACCAAAACAACATACAAGCAAATATATTTTGACTGAAGGACTAAAGAAATACACTGCAGGGCCGGCCCGGTGGCGCACTGCTATAGTGCGCCGCTTGGGAAGTGTGGCAGTGTTCCCGCCGAGGGTTCGGATCCTACATACAGACCGGTTCCCGCTCACTGGCTGAGCGAGGCACGGGAGCAACGCCGAGGGTTGCGATCCTGTTGCTGGTCCCGGTCCGGTACGGGGGTGACACTGAGGGTTGCGATCCGTTGCCGGACACGGAAAAAGACAAAAAAAAAAAAAGGAAAAAGAAAAAAAAAAAAAAGAAATACACTGCAGAGCATCAGGGGAGTGACAAAATCCTTGTGAAGTGTGGAAGATGGGAACAGCACCAGAGAGAGCAGAGCAAGGCATCCAGACTCTGCCTTGCCACAGGGATCAGCACAGAGTCAGGCAGAGAAAAGTTAAGCTGGAAAAACTCCAGCTGTTTGCACTGCTGCCACAAACACCAGCAATCCCTACCACAAGAGAGTCCCTGGTCCTTTCAGGCCCCAAGCCCAGTTGGAGAGTAGCTGGGGGTTTGTGCAGCTCCAGTCTCCCTCATAATAGAAGTCAAGGGAAAGAAACCCTCTCTTCCCAATCTAAGCGGCTGTGGCACAGCACCGTCTTGAAACCAAACCCATGGCTAGAGTGTGTCCTGTCCCTGACGTAGTGAAATCGGCTCCCTTTATCAGAGGCCCCACCTACACTCCACAAAGTTCACATGGGTGCCAGCAGGACCATGGCCCCGGCTGCCTGGAGTCTAGGTCAGACAGAATGACTGAGAGCTCAGCATCTGAACCCACGTGGCACCCCCTCTGCCCTCAGACAAGCAGGCGGGCTGGCTGAGCGTGGAAGTGGCCAATCAGTGATGGTCCCTCACGTTTTCATGCACCTGCCCTGCACAACCCATGGGCCCACTGAACCCACAGGTGGCCACGCCAGCTGAAAGCCAACTCAGTGCTAGCTCTTCCCTCCCCCGTGGCCCTCCACAGAGCTGCCAGGGTCTGCTGTCCCCTCTCAGGCTCAACAGCTGATCTGGTGGCCATCTACAGAGCTACCAGGACCTGTTGCACTAGTGCACGCCTGCTCCCAGACCAACAGCAGATCAGGAAGGGGCTTTAACTCTCCAAGGCAGGCCTCTACAGAACAGTTGGGTTGGCTGCACCCTTGCAATCTTGTGGCAGGCTCAACAGCTTATCCGGCAGCCCTCTACGAATCTGTCAGGCCCTGCAGCAACAGGGTACACCTATTCCCCAACCAACAGCGGATTAGGCATGGGCTTTGGGTCTACAAAGCAGACCTCTACAGAGCTGCTGGGCTTGGCTGAAACTTTGAAGGCTTGTGCCAGGCTCAGCAGCTGATCTGGCGGCCCTCTACAGAGCTGCCAGGACCTGCTGTGCCAGTGTACACCTGCTCCCAGACTGACAGCAGATTGGGCAGGGGCTTTGACTCTCCAAGTGCCTGGGATTGAGTGTCCACCCGAAATTTGACCCCTTCAGAGGGTGGGAAATCCTATTATGGTAATTGAAAGGTGGGGCCTTGAAGAGGTGATTAGATTGTAGGACCATGTAGTAGTGAATGGATTAAAAATGGCAGTCATGGGAGTGTTTTGGAAGGCTTTAAAAAGAGAGTGAATGAAGAGATTAGTCTCTGCTGCCTCTGCTTCCACCATCTTGCAATGTGAGGGGTCACTGTCACCACCACCAGATATGTTCTTTGGACTTCGGACTTCCCAGCCTCACTTATTGTAAGCAATGAATTTCGTTTTCTTTATAAAATACCCAGTTCCATGTAGTTTGGTATAAGCAACAGAAACAGACTAATACAGAAAATTGGTACCAGAGGAGTTGGGCATTGCTTATAACAGATACTTGAGAATGTGGAAGTGGCTTTGGAACTGAGCAATGGGCAAAGTCTGGAGAAATTTGAAGGAGCAGGCTAGAAAAAGCCTAGATTCTGGTGAAAGTGTAGGAGACAAAACCAGAGAAAGTTTGGAATTTTTTTTAGAGACTGGTTAAATGGTGGGGGCCAGAATGCTTATGGAAGTATGGACTGTAATGACCATTCTAAGGAAGTCTCAGAAATAATGAGTTCTTTGGAACATGGGGCAAAGATCAACCTTGCTATGAACTGGCAAGGATCTTGACTGTATTGTGTCCATGCCCTAGGACTTTGTGGAAGTTGGAACTTAATTGTTGTGAACCCAGGGTATTTGGGTGTAGGAGCATGCAGTAGTGAATGGATTTTAAATGGTGGCTGTGGGAGTGTTTTGGAAGACTTTAATAAGGGAGTGAATGAGGAGGTTAGTCTCTGCTCTCTCTGCTTCCACCATCTTGCAATATGAGGGGTCACTGTCACCACCACCAGATGTATTCCTTGGGCTTTGGACCTTCCAGCCTCAGAAACCGTAGGCAATAAATTTGTTTTCTTTATGAAATACCCAGTCCCGTGTATTTTGTTAGGACTGGGTAGCAGCTTTTTCTCCCCATGGCAAGCCTCAACAAACTTCTGGGCACTGCAGCATCCTTTCATGTTAGCTCCAGACTCAACAGCTGATCCAGCAGCCTTCTATGGAACTGCCAGGAACTGCTGCACCAGTGTAGCCTGCTCACTGACTGACAGCAGATCAGGCAGGGGCTTTGACTCTCTAGTGGAGGCCTTTATAGAGCTACTTGGCCCATGGCCAAAACACCCCTGCCCAATGTCACACAACCCAACAAGAAAATTCTGTGGACCTCACCACCTAGGCCATGAAGGCACAGACAACTCCAAGATGGAATACAATCAAAGAAGTCCCATGAAAACTACACTCCCATACACACCGAGAACCAAACCTAAAATATCCACCCCAACTGTAAATATAGAACATGTCTACAGGAGAAAGTGTTTCTTCCTTCAAAAACTACTCCAAAAATTAGAAGAAGCAACTGACTCACCAGATGCCCAAACATCGACACAGAGATATGAGAAGCATTAAATAAATAAAGAAAACAAGAAAGTATGATACCCCCAAAGGAACATAACAATTCTCCAGCATCAGACCCCAAACAACAGGGAACCAATGAAATGCGTGAAAGGGAATTCCAAATAACAATCTTAAGTAAAATCAATGTGACACGAAAAAATACAGGTAGAAATCACAATGAAATCAGAGAAACAATTTAAAACATGAAGGAAAAATTCTACAGAGATCAATATTACAAAAAAGAACCAAGCAGAAATCCTGCAATATAAGAATTCATTCAGTGAAATAAAAAATAGAGCAGAGCTGAAGCACCAGTCTAGAACAAGCAGAGAAAATGAATTTCTGAACTGGAAAATAGGGTTTTTGAATTAACCGAGTTGGACCAAAAAAAAAAAAAAAGAAAAGAAAAAAGAATCAAAGGCATTGAAGAAACTCTGAGAGAGATATCAGACAACCTTAAGCACTCAAATATCCAAGTCATGGGTATTCCAAAAGGGGAGGAAAAAGGAGATTGCATTGAAAACATATTCAACAAAATAGTGGCAGAAAACTTCCCAGGTATAGGAAAAATCACAGATCTTCAGATCCAGGTAGCTCAACGATCTCCAAACGTATTCAACCCAAAAAGGTCTTCTACAAGACATGTTATAGTCAAATTTACAAAACTCAAAGACAAAGAGAGAATCTTAAAAGCTGCAAGAGAGAAGCGTCAAATCACCTATAAGAGAGCCCCAATCAGGCTAACATCAGACTTTTCATCACAAACACTAAAAGCCAGAAAGGAATGGGATGATATGTTCAAAATACTAAAAGACAGAGATTGACAGCCAAGAATACTCTACCTTGCAAGACTATCCTTCTGAAATGAAGGGCAAATAGTATATTTCTCAGACAAACAAAAACTGTGGGAGTTCACCACCACACAACCACCCTTACAAGAAATTCTCAAGGGAGTACTAGGTTTGGTTCCTGAAAAATAACTACCACTGCCATACAAACCCAAGAAAAATCAAAACCCACTAGTGTAGTAAAAATGGCATTCATGAAAAGAAAACAAACAAACAACAAGGCTATCTACAACTTAAGGAACCAACAAACACAGAAAACAAACAGTAAATCAGAAAGCAAGGAACAAAAGACACCTAAGACAACCAAACAATAATCAATAAAATGCGAGGAATAAATAAACACTTTTCAATAACAACTCTTAATGTAAAAGGCTTAAATTCCCCAATCAAAAGACACAGACTGGCTAACTGGATTAAAAACGAGGGCCCAACTATATGCTGCCTTCAAGAGACCCACCTCACCCCTAAAGACTCACATAGACTAAGAGTGAAAGGATGGTAAAAGGTTTGCCATGCAAACAGAAAAGAAAAAGGAGCTGGAGTAGCTATTCTTATATCTGACAAAATAGACTTTAAACTAAAAGCCATAAAAAGAGACAATGAGGGACACTATGTAATGATAAAAGGACTGATCCATCAAGAAGACATACAATCATAAATATGTACACACCCAATGTTGGAGCAGCCAGATTTATAAAACAAACTGTATTAGACCTAAAGCAGGAAATAGACACTAATACCATAATAACAGGGGACCTGAACACCACACTGTCAATATCGGACAGATCATCTAGGCAAAGAATCAGCAGAGAAACACAAGATCTAAACAATTCTCTAGACCAACTGGACTTGGCAGATATCTACAGAACATTCCGTCCAACGACCTCAGAATATTCATTCTTCTCATCAGCACATGGGTCATTCTCCAGGATAGATCACATATTAGGTCACAAATCAAGTCTCAACAAATTCAAAAAAATTGGAATTATCCCATTTATTCTCTCAGACCATGATGGATTAAAACTAGAAATCAACAACAAATGAAATTCTGGAAACTATACAAACACATGGAAACCTTCACCTTAAAGAACTCGAAAAACAAGAACAATCCAAACCTAAAGTTAGCAGATGGAAAGAAATCATTAAGATCAGAGCAGAACTTAATGAAATTGAAACCCAAGAAACAATACAAAAGATCAGTGAATAAAAAAGTTGTTTATTGAAAAGATAAATAAAATTGACAAACCATTAGAATGGCTAACAAAAAAAAGAAGAGAGAAGATTCAAATAACAAAAATTAGAAATGAAAAAGGTGATATTACAACTGATATATCTGAAATACAAGGAATCATTAGAGATTACTATAAATGACTATACACCAACAAATTTGAAAATCTGGTTTTCTGATGACTTTTCCTTTGTCTTCCCCTTCCAGAACAGTTAAGAAAATGTACTATATATACACAATGGAATACTAACCAGCCATAATAAAGAATAAAATTCTGTCATGCTTGGTAGCATGGATTAACTTGGAAGACATTATGTTAAGCAAACCAAGCCAGGCACAGAAAGATAAATACTGCATGTTCTCACTCATATGCGGGAGCTGAAAAGTTAAGATCATAAAAGTAGAGAGTAGAATTGTGATTATTTGAGGCTGGGAAAGGGCAGGGGGGATAGAAAGAGGATGGTTAATGAATATAAACTTACAGCGGGATGGGAAGAATGTGTTCTAGTGTTTTATAGCACTGCTAGGTGACTATAATTAACAATAATTTATTGTATATTTTCAAATGGCTAGAAGATAGGAGTTTGAATGTTCTCAACACAAAGAAATTATGAACGTTTGCAGTGATGGATGGACTAATCACATATTGTTTAAAGGTATCAAAATATCACAGTACCCCATATATATGTATGCTTATTATGTGTTAATTAAAAATAAAAATAATTTTATTTCTGAGTATATACTCAACTTTATTAAGATTAAAAATCAAAACCACCATGAAATCACAGTCTTAAGTGCCCCCAAACTCAGTAAGTGCCCCCAAATCAGTTGCATTTATATTCTCCAATAATGAGCTAACAGAAAGAGAAATCAAGAAAGTAAGCCCATTTACAGCAGTCACAAAAAAACCAAAATACCTAGGAATCAATTCAACCAAGGTGGTGAAAGATCTCTACAATGAGAACTACAAGCCACTATGGAAAGAAATTAAAGAAAACACAAAAAGATGGAAAGACATTCCATGCTCTTGGATTGGAAGAATTAACATTGTGAAAATGTCCATACTACCCAAAGCAATCTACAGATTCAATGCAATCCCATCAAAATACCAATGACATTCTTCACAGAAGTGGAGAAAACAATCTCAGCATTCATATGGAACAACAAAAGACACCGAATAGCCAAAGCAATCCTGAGCAAAAAAAATAAAGCCAGAGGCATAACACTACCTGACTTCAAATCATATTACAAAGCTATAGTAACCAAAACACCAAGGTACTGGCATAAAAATAGACACTCGGACCAGTGGAGCAGAAACGAGAAACCAGAAATCACCCCTTGGGCTTATAGCCATCTGATATTTGACAAAGGCAAAAAAGAAAAAAAAAAAAAAAAAAAAAAAAAAAAAAAAACAGCCTACATTGGGGAAAAGACTGCCTCCTTCAATAGGTGGTGCTGGGAAAAATTGGATATCCACGTGCAGAAGAATGAAACTAGACATGCACCTCTCACCAAATACTAAAATCAACTCAAAATGGATCAACGACTTAAGTATAAGACCTGAAACTGTAAAATTACTAAGGGAAAATGTAGGTGAAACACTTCAGGAACTAGGTCTGGGCACAGAATTTATGAACATGAGCCTGAAAGCACAAGCAACAAAAGAAAAAATAAACAAGTGGCACTATATCAAACTAAAAAACTTCTGCACAGCAAAGGAAACAACCAACAGAGTGAAACAAAAACCTACAGAGTGGGAGAAAATTTTTGCTAAGTATGCATCCGCCAAGGGATTAATATCCATAATATACAAGGAACTCAAGCAATTGCACAGTAAAAACCCAAATAACCCAATTAAAAAATAGGCAATGGGGCTGAATAGACATTTTTCAAAGGAAGACATACAAAAGGCCCGCAGGTACATGAAAAATGCCCAACATCACCAGTCATCAGGGAAGTGCAAATTAAAACCACACTGAAATATCACCTCACCCCAGTTAGACTGGCTATAATCAAAAAGATGGAGAATAACAAATGCTGACGAGGGTGTGGAGAGAAGGGCACACTCCTACACTGTTGGTGGGACTGCAAATTAGTACAACCACTATGGAAAGCAGTACAGAGGCCTCTCAAACAACTACAGAGTGATCTTCCCAATCCCACTTCTGGGTATATATCCAAAGGAATGAAAATCATCATGTCGAAGGAATACCTGCACTCCCATGTTCATAGCAGCTCTGCTTACAATAGCCAAGATATGGAACCAACCTAAATGTCCGTTGATGGACAACTGGGTAAGGAAACTGTGGTATATATACACCATGGAATACTACTCTGCCATAAGAAAGAATGAAGTTCTCTCATTTGCAGCAACATGGATGAGCTCGGAGAAACTTATGTTGAGTGAAATAAGCAAAGCACAGAGGGACAGATAACACATGTTCTCACTCATAAGTGGGATCTAAGAGAGAAAGAAGGAAGGAAAGAAAGACCACAGTGGTGCATTGGACTTGTAGAGGGAGAGAAACATACCTAGGGATACACAAAGTGGACTGGGGGAAAAGGGGGTGGGGAGGGAGTTCAGGGATAATTGGGTGGGGGACATGGGGTATAATCGCAATTTGTGCTAATGGGCATGCTGCCAGTGTGGATCTGGCCATCATACCTTGGGCACGAGTGCAGACAATCGGCTTTGTATCCCACGAATATCCATAGCCAATTAAAAAATAATAATAATAACAAAAAAACATTAAACTGTATCACATGAAAAAAAAAAAAGAATTTCTTTCAAGATGTTCATAGTAGCCCTATGAGCAATTTAAAACACTGGAAACAATCCAAATGGCCACTGACTGAATAGATAGCTAACCTGTGGTATATTCATATACGGAATAATGTACAGCAGGAGAAATGATGAGATGAGTTACATCATGATTAAATCCTAGAAAGTTACCATTGTGAATAAAAGCAACATTCAGAAAACTATGCATTACATAATTTTAAGAAAGCTAAGGAATAAGAAAATCCACAGAATATATTTTAAAGACACACACATATGTAGTTAAACTATTTTTAACTATGATTAACAAACAGTTTAGCATGGGGATTACCTCTAGGGGGAAACAGAGGAATGGCATCAGGGAGGTACACGCAGATAGTTTCAATGGCATTGATAATGTTCTAGGTAAACAGCTTAAAAAATAGAAATATTAAAATTTTAATGCATTTGAAAATTCTCGTAATTTGAAGTGACAGAGCGTTATGCAAAATAGCACATACATTCTAAGCCAAACTTTTACAAACAGAAAAAAATACACATGCATAGAGAAAATACTGAAAGTAATACACAAAATTCTACCATACGTTGTCTTTGGATGTTCACATTATGGGCAGTGTCAGAATGAAACCCAGGCAAGATTGGTTGCATGACATTTTTTATCCTCCTTAGCTACAGTTTGTGTGGGGCTTGTTTTCTCTTCATCTAATGCAAGGTCCTTTACCTTTTAACAAAGAAGGACAATCCCACCCACTTCCAAAAGGGTAGAAGTAATAGGCATGGACAAAGACAATGAAATATCATAGGTTATTTTTACAGGATAACTTTTGCCTGCTTTATTCACTGTCTGGACCGCAGCAACTAGAACAGTGTCTGGTGTATTATCATTAAATATTTGTGGAATTAAAGAACATATATTTCACCCCAATTATTGAATATAATTGGTTTTGGTATCTTTAAAAAAATTTTCATTAATTTTTTTTAATGGACAAATTATAGTTCTATTACATTTGTGGAGTACACTGCAATGTAATACAATGTGGAATGGAATGATTAAATCAAGCTAAGTAACATGTCCATCACCTCTCTTACTTAACATTTTTTGTGGTGATACAGTTGAAATTTCCTCTTAGTTATTTTGAAATATACAATACATTATCATTGACTTTTTTTATTCACAAACCTAAGTTTTATTTTCTACTTATCAAAAGTATAACCCTTGATTTACAAACCTCTTAAGAGTTATTTTAGTCTCTATACATCCTCAAAACTGTCTTTAAGAGGTTCCTTTTCATCTAAAATCCATTACTCCTTCCAGAGGTGCATGCCAATTGCCTCTGTAAACTCATTAATTCTGTATCTATATGGAAGTCCTCAGGGGCAAGATACCTTTTAACTTGTCTACAAATTTGCTTTATTCACTCTTTGGTTGCACTTGGCCATCCCTGTTTCTTACCCTTCTGTTTTGCACCTAAGTAGCCTTCCTTAGATTTAGGCCTGACTTTCTGATTCCTGATCGTAGCTGACCAGGATAGTCTGTGAGAAGAGTGAAGAATCCACTACATGAAAGTTTATATGGGCTGCTTTTCCCAGTGTTAGTATTGCCTTTTGTTTATAGCATCACCACAGGTTACTGCCTTGTTATCCTTCTGCAGAATCATCCCTTTCTGTAATAGCTCTGGTTTCAGGTCTTTCTCCTCTAATATGTACCCACGAAGGCTTAAAGTGTGGAAGTGCTTCTTACTACCTGCCAAAGAGGAGTTAAGAGAAAAGAGCAATCTGCAAAAACTGGAGTAGTGACAGAAGCCTTGAAAGGGAGGTAGAACCTGAGTTGGGGGCTGGAAAAGTGGCTCTGATTTCCATGGGAGCTGGAAAAAGGAAGAAAAGAAAGTAACCTGATGATAGTGAAGAGTGAGAGCACACCCAAAGAGCAAACATTGCTCAGTAATAGCTTACTAAAAATGCCAGCGGTATATATTTCTATCATCAGAACTGATGAGATACCTATATAGCTGTTAATATGTATATATGCATAAAACTACATAATATGTAAAGTAATATTAAATGCATAAAAAGTACATATATAATTGTGTATAATATAATATGAGATGCATAGGTAGATAGATGGATAGATAAATGGATGGATAGATAGAGCACAGCTGTCACAGACCACAAAGGACTATGAGCTTCCTGGGAATAAAATTTAAAGTACAATGCCCACTATATACATTGTAAACCTGAGCTGCTCCAGAGTCTCATTAGTCATATTGACTAAAACCTTTTTTAAAATACTTCTTAATTTTGCTGTATAGCCTATTTTAAATGATGAGAATCTCTGCCTTTGTTTAAAAAACCCATCAACCTGCTGTAATCAGATTTAAAAACAATTCCTGAAATCTCTCATCAATTGGTGGACACCATATTCTTTTTAATATTAACATTTAATTTTTTTTCATACTTTCAAATGTTTTATTTCAAAATGGTTTAGAGAAAGACCAAAAAAGGTCAAAACATGTGGTTGATTCACTTAGACCTGGAAACTGCTTGAAAACAAACAAACAAAAGTGGGAACGTCCTGTTGCTTGAGATTTATAAGGACTTATGATTCATTTCTCTTCTAAGAATGTACATGTTGGATACAGTGTGACCACAGGAGAAAATGAGAATGAAGCTTAGAAGGAAAAAATGTATTGCACTCTTAGATTCCAAAGAGGGGTCACTGTATGCCATTTAAGCTTACTGGAGAAGTGCCAGGTTTTAGTCAGGTGGCAGAAGACAGGAGTGAAGGGGAAAGTTTAGGCCAGAGTCTTTGTTTTTTGTTCTGTTGTGTGTGTGGGAGGGGGGAGGGGGTAAAGAGGTAGGGGGAATCAAGGCAAGGCACAGTAAACAGTTTAGGATTGACTAGCTTAAACAATTCTGGTGGACTTCAGGCTATAAATTGGGTCTCTAGTTGCTTGGTACCTGGCTCTGGGTTGATTTAGGGAAGGAAAAATACTGGCTTGATGTGTGAGAGTTAGATAAGGAGGTGGTTGGAGCTATAGACTTGAATATAGACTTGATTTGTATATGAGAAACATGCTCCCAGCCTTGCCCTCTTCTATCTCTGAGAAAGGGCTAGCCCTGGGAGGGGCAGTTTCTCCCAGGTGGGTAAGGGCTCCAAATGCCAGAGCATCAAGAACACACAAAAAACAAGAAAATATAGTTAATATAATTGGCCCTGTGATAAACGGATGCCAAATAGACGAGTACAGAACCTAAGAAGACACGGTTAGAACAATTGCTAATATGAAGTGACTTTTTAAATGATGCATATAGACATTACATTTTCAAACATTAAACAATAAACATAGTAATGCAAATAGTGGCTTTATCAATGAATCTGAAGAGTTAAAATAGGAAAAGATTGGTTCTATCCATCAAGATAGGAAAATTTCTCAGAGAGAAGATACTGTTGAAATTGGAATCTGGAGAAATTGCAGAGACTATGAAAGAAGGGTATTTCATAAAGAAAAAAATAGCATGAATAAAGAAAATGAAACATCTTTATCGAGAAAGTATAACTGCTTGCTCTGTGGAAGAGTTTGGCTGTGGCATTACTAACACAAATCTTACAATTTCTTCCACCATCATGATAGTTTAGCTTAGGCTCCCGGCATATAGGCTGCACGATTTACAGTCAATCTCAGAATCCTAGGCAAGGGGTAGAAGCCAACCCTTGGTAACAGTCTAATATATATATAAATTGTCTTTGGTAGGCATGATATTTAAATTTATTTATAATTTTCTAAAAATCAATGAAATATAAAAGTCAACTAAAAACTAACTTGAATTTTATCACAAAATTGTCAGATGTATGAAAAATAATAACAGTTCTCAACATGGTGCCTAAAATACAGATGATATCCCAGGTAATATTTTATTAGGAAAGATGAGAAAATAATATATATTCGAGCAAAAAACAATTTAAAAACTGTCCTTAGAAAGAGAGTGGCCAGTCACAATTTCTACTTATTTGTTTTTCCCTCTTTGTGGCATTCCTCCTTTTGTTAAACAATTTTTATCATGAAATATAACATAGTCACAGAAAGGTGAATAAAACAAAAATGTAGCCACCACCAAGGTAAAGAAATAGAACATTGCCAGCACCACCAGAAACTTCCCTGCATTTGTACATTTCCGAACACAAGTGCCTCTCTCCCACTTGGAAGTATCCTCTATCCTGACTTACATGGTCATAATTGCCTTACTATTTTAATGATTTTACCACCTAATTATGCATCCCAAATTAATGAAAATGTTTGTTTACTCTTGAGATTTACACAAATAAAATTATGATGTATGGAATTTTTGTGTGTGTGATCTTCTTCCACTTAACCTTAACATCAAAGTGGCTGCATTGAGATCTTTATATTTCATTGCTGTTAAGTAGATCATCATGTGAAAATAATAGAACGAATTTATCTATTCCAGTGGTGATAGGCATTTGGGTTACTTACAATGTATTAGCCAGGGTTCTCCAGAGAGACAGAACCAATAGGATACGTACATAGCTATATGAGAGGTGAATTATTAGGGGAATTGGCTCACATGATTATGAAGGCCGAGAAGTCGCCAATAGACTGTATGCAAGCTGAAGACCCTTAGATGATAAAGCATGGCTCAGTCCAAGTTTAAAAGCCTCAGAACCAGGGAACCTGATGGTGTAATTCTCAGTCTGAGGCCAAAGGCCTGAGAGCCCAGAGGTGCCACTTGTGTAAATCCTGATACCCACAGGCAGAAGAATCTCTGTGCCCCCAGTGGATTGGATGGTAACTGACCATATTAAGGGTCGATTTTCCCCACCTAGTCCACTCAGGTTTATGTGCTAATCTGCTCTGGAAATACCCTTACAGAAACACCCAAAAATAACATTACCAGGTTTCTAGGTATTTCTTAATCTAGTCAAGTGTCAACCTAAATTTAACCATTATGAGTTTACCCCTTGTCAACTTGCTGCACATACATATCTCCTTAAGCCATTCTTAATCTCCAAATGAGACAGTAACAAACCAATAGTTCTACCTAACATAGTGCAGCTATTCTTTGTAGAGGGTTAGAAATCTTGATTTTTATTTGATTATTAGGTAGGGTTTTTAGGTAATGCATGTATGGGACAAAAGTCCTCAGATAGAAGGCAAGAGCCTACAGCTAGGGGGGCAAGAGCCCACCGAATCAATTCTAACCAAGTATGTGTTGATTCTTAGTTGATTTTTAGTGTAGGGTTTGCAGGTAATGCACGTATGGGACAAAAGTTCTCAGATAGGAGGCAAGAGCCTACAGTTAGGGGAGCAAGAGCTCACCAAATCAAGTCTAATCACTGTTTAGGTAAGGGATTATATATACTGATTGTTAATATAATGGGTTCACTGGAAGATTTTGTGAAAAGGAAACTCACACAGGTTTAAAGCCTTTGATGTGAACAAGAGAACTGAAACAGAACAAGGACTGTTCTGTGGGCAATAACCTTTAATACAACAAAGCTTAAATGATGGGAAAACACATGAGTTAAGATTTCCAAGGATGTTTTGCTAGATTAGTTAGTACATGGGGGTTTCTCCACATTTTGTTTTAAGCTCTTTCTGTGAGTTTCTCAAGAAGTGATTGTCTTATTGTTTCTTTTGCATGTCACCTAGCTTAAATTTATGACTCTTTTGATGGTACATTGTTTAAACTATTTTGAACCATGCATGCTTGGATGAAGTTTGTTACATAGCCAATTTCTGTATGTTCTTACTATGACTGAGTAACCATCTGTTCTTTTCCTGTAATTTCCTTGTTTTCTCAATAAAAACTAAAGCAAAAACCAACTCAGGGCTGCTACCCAGTTTCTCCTTCTAACAGAGAAGTTGCTGAGGTGCAGTCCCTTTGGGCTCTCATCGCATTCATGTTGCTTTGAGTAATTTTTTGTCATCTCTGTTACACAGCAAGAAGTGTAACATCCTTCATACAATTAATCCATTAATCCCTTTCCCAGAGGAGGGGGTAAAGTTTTTACATAATGTATACTCTTCTGATAGATCATATAACTTAAATACAATACTATGATGTAAAGTTAACAATATTTAAACACGGATATTAAGTCAATAAATCTTATGCTACATGATAAAGAATAAGGGAGGAAACAGTGGTAATTGCTTAATGTATGTACAGTGCACACATACACACAGATGTATTCTCAACAAAATAGAGAGGACAAGTACAATCCTCTTTTCTGCAACTGGTCACGTGGTCATAGCTGGTATTTATAATCACCTTCTACTACCTGTTCTGCATTCCATTTGCCTTCAGCAAGCACCTCAATTGGTCGTGGTTCTTTACTTGGCAGGGTGACCCAAACCTTCATCTCTGAAGATTCTGGGCCATTCATAGGCTTGCCTGGATTGTGTTGTCATAACTTCCCATTGGCCTTAATCACTGGGCGCGGTAATACCAAGAGATGTCCTAAGGGAATCTCCTGTATTCCAGACATAATCTTCCTTACCCCCATTGTGACATAGTAGTCCAACTTCCCCATTGTAGTTCAGGTCAATCACCCAGCCAACACCGTAACTCCCTTCTTAGACTCAGAGGCATGAGGAGCCCAAAGTGGCCTGGTGGTAACCTTAATTTCCAGTATAATGGGATTGTTGTTGTGTCTCCTGGAGAAAGCATTCCTCTTTCTGGAAGTAAGGCCTCTAGGCCAGTAGAGCATAATCGTGGAAACAGGAAGAAAAACTTTTGCTGATGTATCACTATGGATAATGGTGTGTAGTGCCACTCCCATTTCCATCCCTTGATTTTGGGACCCATGAACCCTGGCTATGAGAGAAACAGTACCATATATTGGGTGCTGATTTAGAGATGTTCAGCCTTCTGTAGAACCTTGCCCCGGCCCTGCAAGGTATTACTACCTAGATGGCTCTGTAACTGTGACCTCAATAGGCCATTCTACAATTCTATCAAACCAGTTGCTTCAGGATGATGAAGAAAATGGTAAGACCAGTGAATTCCATGAGCTCATTGCTGCACTTCTTTGGCTGTGAAGTGAGTTTCTTGATCACGAGCAATGCTGTGCAAAATACCATGATGATAAGTAAGGCATTCTGCAAGTCCATGGATGGTAGTTTCAGCAGAAGCATTGTGTGCAAGGAAGGCAATTCCATATCCAAAATAATTGTCTATTTCAGTAAGGTCAAAATGCTGTTCATTCGGGCCGAGCCCGTGGCACACTCGGGAGAGTGTGGTGCTGGGAGCGCAGCAGCGCTCCCGCCGCAGGTTCGGATCCTATATAGGGATGACCAGTGCGCTCACAGCACTCACTGGCTGAGTGCAGTGTGGCCGGTCTCAAAAAGGACAAAAAAAATGCTGTTCATTCCATGATGGAAGTGATCCAATGTAATCAACCAGCCACCAAGTAGCTGGCTGATCACCTCAGTGAACAGTGTCATTTAGGGGGCTCAGTGTTGGTCTCTGCTGCTGTCAGACTGGGCATTCAGTGGTGGACATAGACAGGTCAGCCTTGGTGAGTGGAAGTCTATGTTACTGATCCCATGCATATCCTCCATTCCTACCACAATGGCCACTTTGTCATGAGCCCACTAGGCGATTATAGGGGTTGCTGGGGAAAGAAGATGACTAGTATCCAAAGAATGGGTCATCCTATCCACCTGATTATTAAAGTCCTTCTCTCTTGAGGTCACCTTTTGGTGGGCATTCACATAAGAAATGAATGTCTTTATATACTTGTCCACTCAGAGAGGTCTATGCACGTACCTCTTCCCCAAACTTATTGTCACTAATTTTCTAATAATATTCCTTCCAAGTCGCTGACCATCTGGCCAAACTATTGGCTACAACTCATGGATCAGTATATAATCACACTACTGGCCCTTTCTCCTTTTAAGAAACATTTACAACCAGGTACAACTCCCAAAGTTCTACCCACTGAGATGATTCTCTTTCACCACTGTCTTTCAGGGATATACCAGAAAGGAGATGTCATGCTATAATTGTCCACATTTGGATGTTGCCAGCATATCATGCAGAACCACCTGTAAACCAGGCTCTAGTCTTCTCTCTCTGTGTCAACTGATTATAGGATACTCCCCATGCGGACATAGGTGCAGGCTGGGAGACAGAAGGCAATGTAGCAGGAGTAGTAGGAACCATGAGCATTTCAGCCACTTCTTTAACTGACTTGGGCCTTCAGGACTTGCTCAAGTCCAATCATGTATATACCATGTCCATTTGATGATGGAATGCTGCTGTACATGCCCAACCATATGATTTAATGGGTCAGATAACACTCAGTTCATGACAGGCACGTCAGATTGCATGATAACTTGGTAGCCCATATTTAATTGTTCAGTTTGTACTAAGGCCCAGTAGCATGCTGTATTAGGCCACTTCTGTTACTAAAAACAAAATACCTGGAACTGAGTACTTTGTAAGAAAACAAAATTTATTGCTTACAGTTTCAAAGGCTGGGAAGTCCAAAGTCCAGGAAACACATCTGGTGAGGGTGCTCTTTGGTAGCTTTACTGCAATGCAGGGGTCTCACATGGCAGAAAATGGTGAAGCAGAGAGAGAGATCCTTCTGCATTCTCCTTTTAAAGCCCTCAGAACCACACCCATGCCCACCATTAAACCATCAACCTAATCACCTCTTCAAGGCTCCACCTTTCAATTATCATAATAGAATTTTCCCCCTTCCCAACAGTCATGTTAAGGATCAAGCTTTTAATACATAAAACTTGGGGGACACAAAAGTTTCAATGAGTTTGGGGGGGGGCATTCAATCCACAGCACAGGCCAAGAGCTGTCTCTCAAAAGGAGAGTAGTTTTCTGTGGATGATATCATGGTCTTGCTCCAAAATCCAAAGGATCTCCTCTGTACTTCACCTATAGTTACCTGCCAAAGGCTCCAAACAACATCACTACCTAACACTGACACCTCATGCACAATTGGATCTGCTGGATCATGTGATCCAAGGGACAGAGCATCTTGCACAGCAGTCTGGACTTGTTGTAGAACCTTCTCCTGTTCTGGGCCCCCACTCAAAACTAGCAGCTTTTCGAGTCACTCAGGAGAAAGGCTGGGGTAATGCACCCGAAAGAGGTATGTGTTGCCTCCAAAATCCAAATAAACCCACCAAGCATTGTGCTTCTTTCTCTGTTGTAGAAGAGGCCAGATGCAGCAAATCATCCTTCACGTTAGAAGGAATACTTCAACATGTCCCATGCCACTGATTCACTAGAAATTTAACTGAAGTAGAAAGCCTCTGAATTTTAGTTGGATTAATTTCTCATCCTCCAACATGCAAATGTCTTACCAGTAAGTACAGAGAATTTGCTACTTAATGCTCACTAGGTGGTAGTGACAGGGCTGAAGAGTTGATATACCCCTGAGGAAGCACAGTGAAAATGTATTGCTGGCCTCACCAGCTGAAAGTAAACTGCTTCTGATGGACCTTCCGGACAGTGATGGAGAAAAAGACATTTGCCAAATCAATAGCTGCATACCAGGTACCAGGAGATGTGTTAATTTGCTCAATAAATAAAACCATATTTAATACAGCAGCTAAAATTGGAGTCCCCACTTGGTTAACCTTATAATCCACCTTTATTCTCCAGGATCCATCTGTCTTCTTCACAGGCCAAATAGGAGAATTGAATGGAGATGTGATAATAATTACCACCCTGCATCTTTCAAGTCCTTGATGGTAACACTACATTTCTGTAATCCCTCCATGGATGCAGCATTGTGTTTTATTTAGTATTTTCCTAGGTAGAGGTGTCTCTAATGACTTTCATTTGGCCTTTCTCATGATAATAGTTCCCACTCCACAGGTCAGGGGACCAGTGTGGGGATTCTGCCAGCTACTAAGTATGTTTATTCCAATTATGCATTCTGGAACTGGGAAAATACCCACAGAATGAATCTGTGGACCCACTGTATTCACTGTGAGTCAGACATGAGTGAAAACTCCATTAATCCCTGTATCCCCATAAGCCCCCATTCTAACAGTTGGGCCACTGTAAGGTTTTGGGTTTTCTGGAATAAATGTAAGTTCAGAGCCAGTGTCCAGTAATCCCTGCAATATCCAATTATTTCCCTTTCCCCAATGCATAGTTACTTTAGTAAAAGATGATGGGTCCTTTTGGGGGAAGATGAAAGAAAGGTTAATATTATAAATTTTTAGTAGCACACCAAGATCCTTCCTCAAGGGGACCTGGCCACCCCTTCATTCAGAGGATTCTGGGTCTTCAAACTGGCTCAAGTCTGGGAATTTGTTAAGGGGCCATGACTCCCTATTTTTATGATTTGAATTAGACTTTTGCTTGCTTGACCTAGAAGTTTTCTGCTTATACAGATCAAGTAAGAGTTTAGTAGGCTCCTTATCTATTTCACTTCTAGGTACACCATGATTAACTAGCCAATACAGTAAGTCCACACAATTCAGACTATTCTGATTGTTGCTTTGCCACTGCTGCCTATTCTGATAACTATGTCCACATTGCCTGTGATGGTTTGAGTGCCACCACTTGGCCCCTGCCACCCCAGGATCCAATTATTCCCATTACATTTAAGTTTTCCAATTAAGTGACTGCTGTTTCCACTGTAAGGTTCAGTCTACAGGAAAGAGCAATCACAGAGCACTTCAGGGATGCTGGAGCTCTCCTCACAGATTTCTCAAGGTATTGAGGAACGGTATGCCTCCTGGAGCCTCCCAGTGTAGGGGAGTAGATTTTACATGTCAAATTCACTCCAGCATGTCAATCTCCCTAAGCCTTTGAATCTCTTCCTCTGCACTTAACCAAAGAAGTCCGAGCATTTTAAAATTTTTATTAGCATATTCCTTATTACAAATTGTAATTATTCTTTGTGTCCCTTGCCAATCACTCCCCAATCCCCCTCCCTCTCCCCCCATCTCTAGTATCCTTAGATTTATTCTTTCCTCTTGAAAGTTCAACATATTATTGTAGTTTCTCTCTCTCTCTCTCTCTCTCTCTCTCTCTCTCTCTCTCTCTCTCTCTCATATCTGTCTGGAGAAAATTATGTTACGTGAAATAAGCCAGACACAGAAAGAGAAATACCAAATGTCCTCACTCATAACTAGGTTCTAAGAAAGATTGAGCATTTTAAACTTACTCGCAGTGGGCCATCTTTTGATCCATGTTTCAGCTAACCAACCAAACAAAATGTCAGCACCTTTCCCAACTCCCTGAGCAGTAACAGTAAATGCAGAATCTCTGCTTACTGGGCCCACATCAATAAATTTTGCCTGATCCAACTTTATTTTTCTTCCACCATTATTTCACACTCTTAATATTTATTCCCTCATTTGTTCTCTGGATTTCTGCCTGTATAAATTAGAAAACTCAAGTAGTTCTTTTGGACTGTAATAGATCATCTCATGGGCCACACTTTTTATTTCATTTTTAAGGGTCTGGTGGGTCTTGAGTTTAGTTATAGGCCTGGAAGCAAAGAGAGGTGGTGGGGTGGGTCCTGAGGGAGTATAATAAGTATTGTCTTGTTTGGTAACTGCCTCAAGGGAAGCTATTACTGTTTCCTTAGGCAATGCAGAGTTAATCCCCACAGACAGAGGTTGAACGATCACTGCCTCTGGGGATGGGTATAGGGAGTTCACTTCTAGCAAACAAGATTCATCGGAATTTAGGGGCTCAATGTCCCCAGCCTCATCGGGGTCTTTCCACACATCCCCATCACAACTTATAGAATCCTGTTCTTTCCCAAATAACGCTCTCACTTTAACAGTAGATACTCTGTGAGACTGAGAGCTCAACTTTCATTGTAGTTCAGGCAATTGAACAATGAGGGCTTGTTTCTGATTTTTGGCAATTTCCACCCTGTGGGTACTGGAGAAAATATTCTGACCCACGGCACACTTAGAAACTTTTAGTTCATCTATGCAGCACTTGAGCCAGTAATTCAAATCCCTGAGCTCTTACTTTTCTTTCATCATTTTGTCCAGTGATGCTAGGAGCAACGAACCAACATAATTATGTTTATTGGCTTTCCATAAATACTCAAAGGTATCATGTACTGAGTCACTAAATTCCTTGCCTCTTATAAGTGGTGAATTAAGAATATCAAACACGGGCCGGCCCGGTGGCGCACTGCTATAGTGTGCCGCTTGGAAAGCACGGTGGCGCTCCCGCTGAGGGTTCGGATCCCACATACAGACCGGCCGCTCACTGGCTGAGTGAGGGGCAGGAGCAACACTGAGGGTTGCGATCCCATGGCCGGTCCTGGTCCGGTACGGGCATGACACTGAGGGTTGCGATCCATTGCCGGTCATGAAAAAAAAAAAGAATATCAAACACATTTGTTTCACATATCTCTACAAAGAGTTCATGCCATGGACTGTCAGTACTGTCTGCATAATTAGAAGTTGAGCTGTTAGCATTTTTAGGTCTAATCAGATCAGAGAGCTTTATTAGTCTGTTTCTGTTGCTTATAACAGAATACCTGAAACTTGGGTAATTTATAAAGATATGAAATTTAGTTTTTACAGTTTCAGAGGCTGGAAAGTCCAAAGTCCAGGAAACACATCTGGTGAAGACCTTCTTCTTGGTGGGAGTTATAGAGTTTCATGGCAATCAGAGTATCAGAAGGCAAGAATGTGTTAAGCAAAAGAGCTAACGTGCTCACTTACACTCCTTATAAAACCATCAGAACCACACCCGTGACCACCCATAAACAATCAACCCATAACTATGAATGGATCAATCCATTCACTAGGGCATAGTACTCACAATCTACTAATTTTTTAAAGACCCCACCTTTCGATTACCATGAGATTTCCTACCCTCTGAACACTGTTACAATGAGGGGTATGTTTCCAGCACATAATGTTTTGAAGGACACATTTGATCCATAGCAAGAACCAATTCCTGAAGCCCCTAAACCAATCAAAGAAATTCATTTTTTAAAATTATGTTTCTGTGGGACTACTCCTGGTACCAAAATCTGTATTAGTCAGGTTCTCCAGAGAGACAGAACCAATAGAATATGTACATAGCTACACGAGAAGGGGCTTATCAAGGGAACTGGCTCACATGTTTATGAAGTCTGAGAAGCCCAACAATAGACTGTCTGCAAGCTGGAGACCCTGGGATGACAATAGCATGGCTCAGTCCAAGTCCAAAGCCTTAGAACCAGGGAAGCCAATGGTGCATTTCTCAGTCTGAGGCAATACGTCTGAGAGCCTGGAGGTGCCACTGGTTTAAGTCCTGGAACCCAAATGCAGAAGAACCTGGAGTTCTCATGTCCACAAATGGGAGAGAACAGTGCATCCCAGCTCCAGTGGATAAAGAGAGAGATTCACCTTTTCCTCTGTTTTTGTTCTCTCTCGGCACCCAACAGATTGGACACTGCTTGCCCATACTGAGGGCATATTTTCCCCATCTAGTTCACTCAAGCTTACATGCTAACCTCCTCTGGAAACACCCTCAGAGACAAACCTGAAAATAACACTTTACCAGGTATCTAGGTATTCCTTAATCTAGTCAAATTGATATCTAAAATTAACCATCATACACAATTCTCAACTATGATTTTTAAAAAACCTGCTATGAATATATGAACATTGTTTATAAGCGTTCTTGTGCAATTGCCTAAGTTTCTCTAGGATATTTATCTATAAGTTGAGTGATTTCATCATAGGTATCTTCAAATATAAAAGAAAATGCAAAATTGTTTTCCAAAGCAGTTGTACTAATTTACACTCCTACCAGTAGTATTTGAGAGTTCCTTTTGTTCCACGTTCTTTACAAAACGTGGTATTGCCACACTTCAAGTACAGTTAAACTGGTGGTCTATAAATGATATCATATTGTGCTTTAAATTTGTGTTTCTCTGATTATCACTGAAGTTGAGTGCTTTCTTGTGTATTTATACACTGCTGGGGTCTCTTCTTTTTGATTTCCCTGCTTAAGTCTTGTCCATTTTCCTGTTAGAATGTCTTTTTCTTATGATTGTAAAGATTTATTTCTATATTCTCAATAATAGTCCTTTGTAATATATGTCACTGTCTATTTTCCAATATTTAGCTTGCTTTTGGTTTCACTTTTTATGGCTACATTTAACAAATAGGATTTTATAATTTTAATACAATATAATGAAACAATGTTTTTCTTTACAACTAGTAATTTTATTATATTTGATTAAGGAATTTTTTTTTTTTTTTTACTGTGAGGTCACAAATACTTTTTTTGTACAATTTTATTTAGTCTTAATTTTTTGATTGTCATATTTAAAACTATAACTTACCCAGAATTGTTTTTTGAAGGTATGTAGTCTGATTCAGTTTTTTTACACCATGTGACTTTTCATTTGCTGTAGCACCATATAACAAAAAAACTGCCCTCACCGCACTGCTGTTCAGTGTCACTTTATTATAAAACAAATGTTTATATATCTGGTATCTATTTTATTCAATTTTTATACACCTTTTTATGAACTTATATCACAGCATCCATATAGCTTTATAAATTTTTTTAGGTAGAAAAGTCCTACCATTTAATTATTCTTGAAGAATGTCTTGCCTTTTACTGGCATTTTATATTTTTATATAAAGTTTAAGATCAACTTCTCAAATTTCACAACTAAAAAAAAGTAATATATGTTGGCATTTTACTGAGATTGCATTAATTCTATAGGTTATTGGAGGAGAATGGACATCTTCATAGTATTGAGTCTTGAAATCATTTTCCAATTATTATCTTCAGTAATGTCTTACAACAAAGTTTTATGCAGTGTCTTACAAATATTGTGTATTTTTTTTATTATGCATAGTTCAGATGTTACACATGCTTATTAAAAATATTCAGGTTGGAGGCAGAAAGACAGAGGCATATGAATGAGTGGACCATGTTAACCCCTGACACAATGACTAAACACCAAAGGAAAGATACCAGAAATATGAAAAATCAAAAAAGTACATCACCACCAAAGGAAAATAATAACTCTCAAGCTCTAAATCCTATACAACAGGAAGTGCTTGAAATGATTGACAAGGAATTTCAAGCAACGATTCTAAGGAAACTAAATGAGAGACAAGAAAAGTCAGTCAGACAACACAATGAAATGAGAAAAAATATAAAGAACTTGAAAGAAGAAATGTACAAAGAAATCAATGCCCTGAAGAAGAATGTAGCAGAGCTTGTGGAGCTAAAGGATTCATTCAATGAAATAAAAAACAACAGAAAGTCTAACCAGCAGGCTAGAAAAAGCAGAGGAGAGAAATTATGACCCTGAAGATAGGCTGTTTGAATTAACAAAGGTAGACCAGAAAAAAGAAAAAAAGAATTTAAAAAATTGAAGGAAATCTAAGAGAGACTACAGACAACCATAAGCACACAAATATCCAAACCAGGGGCATCCCAGAAGGGGAGGAAAAAGGAAATGGCATGGAAAACATATTCAATGGAATAGTGTAAGAAAACTTCCCAGGTATAGGGAAAGTCACAGATCCCCAGATTCAGGAGCTCCAAAGATCCCTAAACATATTCAACCCAAAAAGGTCCTCTCCAAGACATGTCAAAGTCAAACTGGCAAAACTCAAAGACAAAGAAAGAATCTTTGAAACTGTAAGAGAGAACAAGCAAATCACTTATAAGGTAGCCCCAATCAGACTAACATCAGACTTTTCATCAGAAACCCTAAAAGCCAGAAAAGAATGGGATGATATATTCAAAATACTAAAGGACAAAAATTCCCAGCCAAGAATACTTTACCCAGTAAGGCTATCCTTCCAAAGTGAAGGACAAATAGTGTATTACTCAGAAAAACAAAAACTGTGGGAGTTCACTGCCATATGACCAGCCTTACAAGATATTCTCAAGGGAGTACTGGGTTTGATACCATAAAAACAACCATCAGTGCCATGAATACTAAAGAAAGAACAAAACCTATCAGTAAAGCAAAACTGCTAACAACAAGGAGAAAAAATAGTTTATCTTCCATCCCAAGAAACCAGCAAACACAGAAAACAAATAGAAAATCAGTAAGAAAGGAACAAAAGATACTTAAGACATCTAAACAAAAACAATAAAGTGCTAGGAGTAAATTAACACCTTTCAATAATAACTCTAAATGTAAAAGGATTAAATTCTCCACTCAATAGACAAAGACTGACTGGATTAAAAAGATGGACCCAGCAATATGCTGCCTTCAAGAGACCCACCTCACCTGTAAAGACACACATAGACTAACAGTGAAAGGATGGAAAAAGATATACCATGCAAATAGAAATGAAATAGGGGACATGGGCTCACCTTTCTCAACACTGGACAGGTCATTTAGGCAAAAAGTCAAGAGAGAAAAATAAGATCTAAACAACACTTTAGACCAGTTGGACTTGGCAGATATCTATAGAACATTACATCCAACAACCTCAGAATATTCATTCTTCTCAGCAGCACATGGAACATTGTCCAGGATAAACCACACTTTGGGTCGTCTCAACAAATTTTAAAAAATTGGAACTATTCCATGCATTTCTTAAGATCACAATGGATTAAAATTAGAATCAATAAGAAACAAAACTCTGGAAACTATACAAACAGATGGAAATTAAACAATATTCTACTTAATGACATATGGGACCAAGAAGAAATTAAACAGAAAAACAAAGAATTTATTGAACCTAATGAAAGTGACACATCATACAAAAACTTGTGGGATACTACAAAAGCAGTACTAAGGGGTAAATTTATTGCACTAAATGCTTACTTCAGAAGAATGGAAAGATTGCAAGTAAACAACCTAACACTTCACCTTAAAAAACTAGAAAACAAGAACAATCCAAACCCAAGGTTAGTAGATGGAAAGAAATAATTAAGATCAGAGCAGAACCAAGTGAAATAGAAACAAAAAAATGCTACAAAAGATCAATGAATCAAAAAGTTGGTTTTTTGAAAAAATAAATAAAATTGACAAACAGTTAGCACGGCTAACTAAAAGAAGAAGAGAAAAGACCCAAACAAAAATAATTAGAAATGAAAAAGGTGATATCAAAACTGATACCTCAGGAGTATATAGAATCACTAGAGATTACTATAAACAACAATATGCCCTCAAATTTCAAAATGTGGAGGAAAAAGAAAAATTTCTAGACACACACAAACTATCAAAACTAAGCCAAGAAGATATAGAAAATCTAAACAGATCAATAACAATAAAAGAGATTGAAGCTGTTATCAGAAGGCTCCCAACAAAGTAAAGCCCAGGATTGGATAGCTTCACTGCAGAATTCTACCAAACCTTCAAAGAGGAATTGATACCAATTCTGTACTAACTGTTCCAAAAGATTGAAACAGAAGCCACTCTCCCAAACTCATTCTATGAGTCAACCCTCACCCTAATACCAAAACCAAAGGTAGAACAAAAAAAGAAAACTACAGTCCAATATCCTTCGTAAGTATAGATGCAAAAATCCTCAATAAAATACTAGCTAACAGAATACAGGCACACATACACAAAACTAAACACCATGGTCAAATGAGATTCATCCCAGGGATTCAAGGTCGGTTCAACATATGCAAATCAATTAATGTGATACACATCATCAATAAAATCAAAGAGAAAAACCATATGATCATCCCTATAGATACTGAAAAAGCATTTAATGAAATCCAACATTCTTTCATGATGAAAACTCTCTACAAGTTTGGTATAGACATAAAGTATCTAAACACAATAAAAGCCATATATGATAATCCCACTGCCAATGTCATCTTGAACAGAGAAAAGCTGAAAGCTTTTCCCTTAAGAATAAGAACTAGACAAAGATGCCCACTTTTACCACTCCTATTCAACATAATGTTGGAAGTACTAGCCAGAGCAATCAGAAAAGAGAAGGAAATAAAGGGCATCCAGATTGGAAAAGATGAAGTCAAACTGTCCCTGTTTGCAGATGATATGATCATATATATTGAACAGCCTAAAGCCTCTTCAGAAAAACTCTTAGAGTTGATGAATGATTTCAGCAAAGCTGCAGGACACAAAATCAGCACACAAATGTCAATAGCATTTCTATATTCTAAGAGTGAACATGCAGGAAAAGAAATCAAGCAATCTAGCCCATTTACAATAACCACCAAAAAAATAAAATACTTAGGAATAAAGTTAACCAAGGATGTGAAAAATCTCTCCAATGAGAACTACAAACCACTGCTGAGAGAAATTAAAGAAGACATAAGAGAATGGAAAAATATCCCATGCTCTTGAATTGGAGGAATTTACATTGTGAAAATGCCCACACTACACAAAGTGATCTACAGATTCAATGCAGTTCCAATCAAAATTTCAATAACATTTTTCTCAGAAATGTAAAAAACTATCCTAACATTTATATGGAATAACAAAATACCGTGAATAGCCAAAGAAATCCTGAGCAAAAAATAAATAAATAAAAATAAAAAAATAAGGTTAGAAGCATAACACTACCTGAATTTAAACTATACTACAAACCTATAAAAACCATAACAGCACAGTACTGGCATAAAAGCAGACACACAGATCAATGGAATAGAGTAGTGAATACAGAAATCGACCCATACACTTACTGTCATCTGATCTTTGAAAAAGGTATCAAGTCTACCCACTGGGGAAGATAGTGCTTCTTCAGCAAATGGTGCTGGGAAAACTGGATATTCATATGTGGGAGAAAGAATCTGGACACGTATCTCGCACCATATACTAATATCAACTCAAAATGGATTAAAGAATTAAATGTACATCATGAAACAATAAAACTCCTTAGAGAAAACATAGAGGAGACTCTTCAGGAAGTAGAATTGGGCATAGAGTTTACAAGTATGACCCCAAAAGCACAGGCAACCAAAGGAAAAACAAACAAATGGGATTATCTCAAACTAAAAAGCTTCTGCACAGTTAAAAAACAATTAACAGAGTGAAAAGACAACCAACAGAATTGGAAAATATTTGCAAAATATGTATCTGACAAAGGATTAATAACCAGAATATACAAGGAACTCAAACAACTTAATAGCAAAAAAACACGTAACACAATTTAAAAATAGGCAAAAGAGCTGAATACGCATTTCTCAAAGGAAAATATATGAATGGCCAACAGAAACATGAGAAAATGCTCATCAGTCAGCATTTAGAAAATGCAAATCAAAACCACTTTGGGATACCACCTCACTCCAGTTAGGATGGCTAATAACCAAAAGACTGAGAACAATAATTGCTGACAAGGTTGCAGAGAAAAAGGAACTCTCCTACACTGTTGGTGGGACTGCAAAATGGTGCAGCCTTTATGGAAAATGGTACGGAGGGTCCTCAAACAATTACAGATAGATCTACCATATGACCCAGCTATTCCACTGCTCAGAGAAATGGAAATCATGTCAAAGGGATACCTGTAGTCCCATGTTTATTGCAGCACTGTTAACAATAGCCAAGAGTTGAAACCAGGCAAAGTGTCCATCATCAGATGAGTGTGTAAGGAAACGGTGGTATACTACACAATGGAATACTACTCTGCTATAAAAAAGAATGAAAGTTCCGTTTAAGATGGTGGAGTAGTTGGTTCCTGGTGTTGCTCTCTCCCACAGAGTGACCAATTCACAGCTTTTCAGGAGCAGTGATGGAGAACCCGAATCTGTACTGGAACAGACAGGAGCTGCCCACCACAGGACCCTAGTTCAGGTTGCTACCCATTCCACAGAGAGACTTTAGAGCTTCTGGGCCCACACACCCCAAGCCTTCTGTCCGAAGAATGCAGGCAGGGCCAGAGCGGGACTTCTGGAGCAGGATGTCCTGTCTCTGTGAGTGACTTGAGAGGCTCTGGGCTCCCATGCCCTGAGCCCAACTATCTGGTGAAGGCAGGTGGAGTGGGACTTCTGGTTCAGGCTAGTTTCTGCTATCCAGAAGCAGTAGACCCTTCAGGATCCAAGCCAGACATCAGGGTGAAACGAGTGGACTGTGATAACCCCAGCCACAATGACAAAACACTAAAGGAAAGTAACCAGTAATATGAAAAATCAAGAAAGCACATCGCCACCAAAGGGAATTAATAACTTTCAAGCACTAGATCCTATGTAACAAGAAGTCTTTGAAATGACAGACAATGAACTTAGAGTAACTATGCCACGGAAACTAAATGAGATACAAGAAAACTCAGTGAAACAACACAATGAAATGAGAAAAAATATGCAGAATCTGAAAGAAGAAATGTACAAAGAAATCAATGACTTGGAAAAGATTGTAGCTGAGCTTGTGGAGCTGAAGGAGAGTTTAACTAGCCGACTTGAACAAGCAGAAGAGAGAATTTCTCACTTTAGAGACAGGCTGTTTGAATTATCACAGGTAGACCAGAAAAAAGAAAAAAAAATCAAAAAAATTGAAGAAAATTTAAGAGAGACAATGGACAACTTTAAGTGCTCAAGTATCTGAATATTCCAGAAGGGAAGGAGAAAGGAAACGGCATTGAAAACATGTTCAATGAGATAATAGCAGAAAACCTCGCAGGTACAGGGAAAGTCACAGATCCCCAGATTCAGGAAGCCCAAAGATCACCAAACACATTCAACCCAAAAAGGTCCTCTCCAAGACATGTGATAATCAAAGTGACAAAATTCAAAGACACAGAGAGAATCTTAAAAGCTGCAAGAGAAAAGCTGCAAGTCACCTATAAAGGAGCTCCAATCAGAATAATGTAAGACTTTTCATCAGAAACCTTAAAAGCCGGAAAAGAATGGGATGATATAATCAAAACACTAAAGGACAAAAATTGCCAGCCAAGAATACTTTACCCAGCAAGGCTATCCTTCCAAAATGAAGGACAAATTGTATATTTCTCAGACAAACAAAAAGTGTGCTAGTTCACTACCACATGAGGAGCCCTACAAGAAATTCTCAAGTAAGTACTGGATTTGATACCACAAAAACAACCACCACTACCATGAATAACCAAGAAAGAACAATACTTACCAGCAAAACAAAAATGCTAACAAAAGAGAAAAAAAATAATATATCTATCACCCCAAAAAACAAACAAATACAGAAGACAAACAGAAAATTTGAAAGAAAGGAACAAAAGATACTTAAGACATCTAAACAAAAATCAGTATAATGCTAGGAGTAAATCAACACCTTTCAATAACAGCTCTGAATTTAAAGGGACTAAATTCCCCTTTCAAAAGGCACAGACTGACTGACTGGATTAAAAAGAAGGACTGGACAATATGCTGTCTCCAAGTGACTCACTTGACCTGTAAAGAAACACATAGACTGAGTGAAAGGATGGAGAAAGATATATCATGCAAATAGAATTGAAAAATGAGTTGGTGTAGCTACTCTTATAACAGATAAAATAGACTTTAAAGCAAAAACCACTAAAAGATATAAAGATGGCAAATATATAATGATAAAAGGAACTATTCATCAAGAAGACATAACAATCATAAATATATACACATCCAATGTCAGAGTAGCTGGATTTACAAAGCAAACACTATTAGATCTAAAGAAAGAAATAGACACTAACACCATAATAGGGGGGGACCTAAACACCCCACTCTTATCATTGGACAGATCATCTAGGCAAAAAAATCCATGGACAAACACAAGATCTAAACAATACTTTAGACCAATTGGATTTGGCAGATATCTACAGAACATTCTACCCAACTACCGCAGAATATTCATTCTTCTCATTAGCACATGGAACATTCTCCAGGATAGACCACATGTTAGGTCACAAAGCAAGTCTTAACAAACTCAAAAAATTGGCATTATTCCATGTATTTTTTCTGATCACAATGGGTTAAAATTAGAAATCAATAATAAATGATACTCTTAAAACCATACAGACTCATGGAAATTAAACAACATTCTACTTAATGACATGTGGGTCCAAGAAGAAATTAAACAAGAAATCAAAAATTTTCTCGAAACTAATGAAAATAATGACACCATACAAAAACCTGTGGGATACTGCAAAAGCAGTATAAAGGAGGAAATTTATTTCATTAAATGCTTACTTCAGAAGAATGGAAAGATGGCAAATAAATAACCTATCACTTCACCTTAAAGATGTAGAAAAACAAGAACGGTCCAAACCTCAAGTTAGTAGACAGAAAGAAATAATTAAGATCAGAGCAGAAGGTCCAAGATGGCGACGGGTCTGGAGCGGCCGTGCCAGGAGACAGCGCGATCCAGAGAGCTGTGCGCTGTGATACCAGAGTATTAATTGCATT
>NW_007738928.1:0-909 GCF_000696425.1 Galeopterus variegatus
CAGTGATGGGACATAATAATCAACTACATTGTATATTGACAAAATAAAAAAATAATTTAAATAAATAAATAAATAAAATGAACTATGAAAAAAATAAAAAATAAAAAATAAAGCTGGAGGCAGAACACTACCTGACTTTAAACTATACTACAAAGCTATAATAACCAAAACAGCATGGTACTGGTATAAAAACAGACACATTGATCAATGGAACAGAATAGAGAATCCAGAAATCAACCCACACACTTACGGCCATCTTATCTTTGACAAAGTCATCAAGCCTATTCACTGGGTTCGTGACTGCCTCTTCAGCAAATGGTGCTGGGAGAAATGGATATCCATATGCAGGAGAATGAAACTAGACCCATACCTCTCACCATATACTAAAATCAACTCAAAATGGATTAAAGATTTAAATATACACCCTGAAACAATAAAACTTATTAAAGAAAACATAGGAGAAACACTTTCGCAAATAGGGCTGGACACAGACTTCATGAATACAACCACAAAAGCACGAGCAACCAAAGGAAAAATAAACAAATGGGATTATATCAAACTAAAAAGCTTCTGCACAGCAAAAGAAACAATTAACAGAGCTAAAAGACAACCAACAGAGTGGGAGAAAATATTTGCAAATTATACATCCGACAAAGGATTAATATCCAGAATATACAAGGAACTTAAACAACTTTACAAGAAAAAAACAAGCAACCCAATAAAAAAATGGGCAAAAAAGCTAAGTAGGCAATTCTCAAAGGAAGATATACCAATGGCCAACAGTCATATGAAAAAATGCTCAACATCACTCAGCATCCGGGAAATGCAAATCAAAACTACACTGAGATACCATCTCACCCCAGTGAGGATGGCTAAAATCCAAAAGACTTTGAATGATAAATGCTGGCG
>NW_007738928.1:1787-22061 GCF_000696425.1 Galeopterus variegatus
GGGGGGGGGAGAAGATATAACAACTATACTTTTTTGAAGTTGTTACAACAAGCAAACGGAAAGGACATTCTTGGGTGGGAGGGGAGAGAGGGAGGAGGGAGGGAGGTGTCGGTGATGGGTCATAATAATCAAATACATTGTATATTGACAAAATAAAAATTTAACGAAAAAAAACAAAGAAAGGATAAGTCAGGTTTAAATCATACTCCTGTTTATAATAATTTTCTCACACCTTTTATCCTGTTGGTATACAAAATTCTTCCATGTTTAGGAGAGAAAACAGAGGTCAAAAATCTAATTAAAAATAAATGTATGTTCCTTGATGCCTAGACCAACTTTTTAAAATTTACTTACTTGAATATTTGTGTTTACTATGCCAAGTTAGTCATATATATCAGGCATAATCAGATCCATTAGGTTTTATCCTTCCTTTTGAGTTCTTGCTGATGGTCCCAGTTAGAGAGTTTGACTTCTTGAGTACCATTACTAAACACTCATTTCAACATGTAATTCAACTTCCCCTGATTTCTTCATCCCAGGAAGATATCAAAATGGGAATCAAAAATTTAACAAATACATACATTCAAAAATTTACTTTGCTCACCATGCTAACAAAGAGCTAGTGTTATTAAAAAAGAAAAAACAAAACCACTTGATTAGCCTTTCATAGGGTCACACATTTAATTAAGACCAGTCAACATAAGTTCTGAATAGAGGATTTAAAACTAAAATATTATTCCTCACAGACCTATCACAGTGCCTGGACCTCCCTGATTATAAATGTATTATTTGTGATTGGAGCTAGAAGAGTCCTATCCCAGCTATATTTCATGCGGGCTGTATGTGTGTGTGAGGGTGGATGGGTGTGTGAGTTTAACTGGAGGAAAAGTAAGTAAAACACACAGAGGTGCAATGGTGTATTTTTGCTAGCACAAATTAGAAACCAAATTACTCTTAAAGTCTGTCTTGAGAAAGCAATTCACACTGGCTAGTGTACAAGAGTTTTCTTGGTTTTGTACTGTCACCAGAAACAAAACTGCCATTTGTATGAGGAGATTTTTATCTCCCACTCTCTTGTCACACTGGATGGGCATTGCACACTATTTTACAACTTCTTCCCGTTCCAGACCTATGGAAACAATGTCCACACTGACTCTATGGAGGATGGGGAAAAAAAGCTTACTTCATTTTAATTCTTCTTAGATTATCCTTTTCTCTATTTGAGTCCCTTTCTCCAGATCATAAATTGTCACTCTTCCTATGCTTTACAAAGCATCCCCACAGAATACATACGTGTATGTACAATTTAGTAAAGTGTAACTATCACTAGAAGCTTGCTAGCCAGTATATTAAATAAAATTTTCCTTTTTTCCCCTAAGTTATCATTTTCATTCCATCTTTTGAACTAGACAAGGCTGCAGGTTCTGTCATTTAAGTCTACATGATCCTCATATAAGTTCCCTAACTTCTCTGGGTCTTAATTTTCCCGTTCTTAGTAGGAGAATAATTCTTTTCTTTCAAGGTTGTTGAGAGGATTCTTCTAAACTTTTGCTCTCAATAACCTGCAGCTGTGGGGGTAATTCCTTGTCTCTGATGCATCCAACACGCCTCTTCTCTTCAATCATAGCTGGGTCTATGTTGACAGAAAAGCTTGAATTTGGGGAATGGGGAGGAATTAAAAACTGTTTCTGTATCCTTTCTCATTATTATATCCTTTGTGGTTATCCTGTTATAACCATATTATTATATCCCAAGTGTTGACATCAACACATAGACATCTGCTTCCTTTTGAAGCAGAAAGATTGTGAGCCACTGCTTGAAAACTTTTTTCCAACCTTATCACCATTTATATTTGACCTATTGCTAATGGAAATATTTTATCCAAAGTCCAGGAAAAATGTACCCTTTCCCCACCTTACTCACATAATCATTCAAATTATGAAAATATCTACAGTCCTATCTAAGTGTATCAACTTTGCACATAATTGCAACTAGGTCATCAGCACTTGAGATAGATAATAAGCAATACAATTAGCAGGAGCCCAGAGAGCAGAGGTCAAGAGTTAGGTTTTCTTACAAACTAAAGGTTTCTAAAAGCCTTAACATAGGAAACTGTTGATCATCTCTTTACATCCAGTGACATGGATAAGTTTTTTCACCTAAGGAGTGTACATTGGTGCTGTGAAGGAAGAAATTTCCTCCCTATAGACAATTTTCTTATGTCCATTAGTGATGAAGCTCTAAGGGTCAACACTGTGCCTTCACATTACCTCTTTCTACAACTGAGCCCTTCTCAGCACATCAACAAGAGCAGGAAAACAAGGAGCAAAAGGAAACATGAAAACAACTTGAAGGAAATGGAAGCACCTCATTTCCCATTATGGAGTTTAATGGAACTGAAAAGTTTTCCCTAAGTTTGGAACAAACTCATTTGGCAGCAAAACCTGAACGATATAAGGCTGTTTAAAGACTTTATTTATCCTACTTAGTATGAATATTCATTCATTTCTCTGCAAAAATAACAATGTGCTTGATTACAGGGCACAGACCTGTTGGGGATGTGATAAAATATATATCAGTAAATTGTATAAGGTACATATATTCAAGCACCTTCCTGAAAGCCAACATGTTTTGAATTCTAAAATACATCTAGCCTCAAAAGTTTTTGATAAGGAAGTATGAATTCATGCTAGTTTTTCTACTTAGTTTATATGAAATTATTCTAGACACTTTTACTTTATATAGCATTATACTTGGCCCGCATTCCTGATCCTAGTTTTCTCATATCTGTATCCATAAATTATAACATGTCTTAACCAGAGTACTAGGTAATTAATCACAGCTAAGCACTTAAAATGATAATATGTGTGTATACTTGTATATTAGAAACATACATATGTTTTGTGTATAGAAACACACACAGAGCTTGTATGCCAAGCACCTTGGATTTTAATAAACACAGGTTTATAATTGATACTTTCATTCAGTGATCAATTTCTTAAAGACAAAGCTTTAATCAAGATCCCTGGCTGACAGCAGGTAAGAAGCAATACCACTAAAAAGTCATCTAGTTTTAAAGAGGCTATATTCAGGCAGAGAACTCACAGATCTCTCTTCAAATTGCTGAACATCTTAGAGGAGCCTGATATTCATAATGAAACCTAATTTATCAATATATTGTTTAAAGGGCTTGTATGTGGCATCTGTATCTTTGCTGAGCACTGCAACCATTTCTTCTTGATTACATTGCAGGAATATCTTAGGTTTCTATTACGGTTTTTCAAAGAGCTGCAATATATATTCTCTATATTTGATTTTATATAATGGGATAATAATAGTCACATCAAGAGTTGTTTTGAGGATTAAATAACACATTAAGTGTCAAGCCCAGTGCATTTCACATGGTACCACTGTGCATTATTACCCCCAGTTTTCAGGTGAGGCCTAGAAATCATAGATAGCTGTCTAAGGTTACATGACTAGTAAATTGAAAAACTGACGCTTGATCTCATTTTTCTGGCAACAATGGTTGTTCAGTGTTCTTTCCACACCATCTTTCTATCTGAAATAAATAATAGTATATTTTACCATAGCTTTTTGCAAAATAGAAATGACTGTTGTTTTTGCTGATTATTCAAGTAACACATGCTCATTATAAAAACAAGTGCACAGATCTAAAATTGGATCGGTGTAAAGAAGAAAAGAACAAAGAAAATAACTCATCTAATCTCACAGAAAGAATTATGTTTAAATAGGAGTGTAAACTTTAAGACATTTTTCTGTGCATAAAGACATGTAAACAGAATGTAACAAAATCAAAATAGGATAAAAACACATATCATGTTTTGTAGTAGGGTTCTTTATATAATAATATATTGTAGATACCTTTCTATATCACTAAATGTGGATTTTATTTGTATTTACTAAGATGTATAAAACTGAACCTTTCTAAAATGCCACTTAATTTTTCCTTAAGATTTACAAGTAGTGGAAAAGTCATTCTGGCCAATTAATGGTGGATTCAGTCACTCCAGGGTTTTCTTGTTACTTATGATTTTACAGTCTCATTACTTCAGGATTTTTTTTATTTCTCTCTTTGCTTCCTTTCACCTGGGATGATTTTTTTCAGTAAAAGGATAAGGGCTGGGAATCATCTAGACAGCAGAGAAGACAGAGTCGGATCTGTGCTTTGGTCAAAGGCCTCTATTCTTGCTACATCTGCCACAAGGGCTAGAATAATTCCTTGACATCTGGCTATCAGATTCCACATTCTCCATCCTCTTTATTCCAAACATAAGGCCTCTTTAAGTCTGCCCACAATTCCACCTGTACTCTCTCAGCTGCTTTCCAAACACAAAATGAAAGTTTTCCTTGGGACCACCTGCTGACACATTTAACACAGTTATGCTATTCGACTGCTGGGGTTATCATGTGTGGTAGGCTGAATAATGATCCCCAGAGATCTTCAAATTCTCATACCCAGAACCTGTGAATATAGTATGTTACATGGTAAAGGGAACTTTGCAGATGTGATTAAGTTAAAATAAACTTGAAATGGAGCAATTATGCTGGATAACCTGGTGGGCCCAATCACAAGGGCCCTTATGAGGGAAGCAGGAGTGTCAGAAGCAGAAAAGGAGATGTGGTGATGGAAGCAGAGAGAGAGATTGGAAGATGTTGTGCTGCTGGCTTTAGAGATGAAAGGAGTCATGAGCCAACGAGTGTTGCAGCCTCTAGAAGCTAGAAGAGTCAAGGAACAGATTCTCCCCTAAAGCCTTCAGAAGGAATGCAGCTCTCTCAACCACCTTGATTCTACTCCAAGACTGATTATGAACCTCTGACCTCTACAATTTTAAGATAGTACGTTGTTTTAAGCCACTATGTTTTTGGTAATATTAACAGGAGCAATAGGAAATTAATGCACATACTGAACATAGAGTTCCTTTAAAGGCCTGAAGTGTTCCTGGGCTATACCTAGGGAAGTAAAACACAGACACCTTCCATTGATGTCTACACATAAACTCAAGTGGATTCTTATTGTCTCCACCCATCCCACCTGCAAACCTTGGCCAACAGGGAAACAGAGAACTATATTTCTTCTCAGAGAACATTATCAGCAGCCAATTCTATTCTGTGAAAAATAAACCTGTTTCTCTGTCCAGTAATGGGAAAAAACTGGCTAGACGTCATCCTTCCAAATCTATTATTTGTTTTTAACACTTTGGGGTTTTAGCTTTTTTCTTTTTTCCAGTAATATTTTATTTTATTTATTTAATGTTTATATAGAAAATTATTTTCTCAACTATACAAAAGAAGGAAAACGTCACAAATTGAATTTAAAGTCAATTGATAAGGAACAAATTTAACACACAAAGACAAACATCCTTAATGCATAAAGAACTCTTAAAAATAAATTAGAAAAATCTTGACAGAAATTTGGTGAAGGACATGAGCAGACAAGTCACACACCCGAAAGAAACACAAGTGGCTAATGAATACATTCTAAGATGTTCATAGAAATGGAAATTAAAACAGAAAAATGACATTTTTATTTCTCAAATTGAAAAAATATGATACTGTATAATACTAGTGCTATGAAACAATGTCAAAATCTTCTAGTATAAGTATAAATTGGTAAAACTTTTTTGAAGAACAGATTGGATTCATAAATAGAAGTCTTTAAAATGTTAATAAACTTTTAACCAATTATTCTACTTCTTGAAACTGTAAGCAAATAATCAAAGAAAATATATATATATATATACATTATTAATGTGGAAGGCAGTTACATAAAGGTAAAAAATAGGGAATAAACTGAATGTCCAACAATATGAGAATAGCCAAATAAATTATGGACCTTCATAAAATGTAATATAATGCAGTTATTAAAATCACAATTTTGAAGAGTATTTAAGACAAATTTTCAGGATGTAATATTAAGTGAAAAAGCAGAATGAAAAACTGGCTAAAAATAACTAGAAATGTTTAAACTCCAGTTATACCTCCAAAAAAATGACTGAAAATATTTTTTTTATAATTTGTTTTTGCTAGAAGAGATATTTATTTAGTGTAAATTCATACATTAATAAAAAAGAAAGATCTCAGATCAATAATCACCTTTCCAACTTAGGAAACTAGAAAGTGAAGAGCAAACTAAGACCTAGCAAAGGGAGTAAATGATGACACTTAAAGCACAGGTAAAAGAAATAGAAAGTAGAAAAAAATATAGAGAATCAATGAAACCAAAAGTTGGTGAACTCCCATAGTTTTTGTTTGTCTGGGAAATACACTATTTCTGAAGCACAGTCTTGCTGGCAGATTTTCTTTTTTTTTGGGGGGGGGTGTTATTTTGAATATAGCATCCCATTTTCTTCTGGCCTGTGGAGTTTCTGTTGAGAAGTCTGCTGTTAGTCTGATAGGGGCTACCTTATAGGTGACTTGATGCTTTTCTCTTGCTTCTTTTAAGAGTCTCTCTTTGTCTTTGAGATTTTCCGGTTTGACTATAATGTGTCTTGAAGAAGAAATATCTTTTTGGGTTGAATCTGTTTGGGGCTCTTTGAGCCTCCTGGATCTGAATGACCCTCTCTCTCCCTATACCTGGGAAGTTTTCAGTTACTATTTCATTGAATGGGTTTTCCTTGTCTTTTCCTTTCTACTTACCTTCTGGAACACTCATGATTCTTATGTTTGTGTGCTTAAGGTTGTCTGCTAGTTCTCTTAGATTTTCTTCATTTTCTTAAATTATCTGTTTTTTTTTTTTTTTTTTTTTTTTTCCACCTGGATTATTTCAAGAAGACTGTCATCAAGATCAGAAATTCTTTCTTCTGCTTGCTCTAGCCTGCTACTTAAGCCCTCAGTTGTGTTTTTTACTTTGTTGAGTGAATCTTTCACTTCCATGAGTTCTGCTACATTCTTTTTTAAGGTATTAATCTCTGTGTATTTCCTCCTTCATATCCTGGATTTTTTTCCTTGTTTCATTATGTTGTCTAACTGAGTCTTCTCGTGTCTCAGTGAGTGTACTTAAGACTGTTGCTCAAAATTCCTTTTCAGTCATTTCAAGGGTTTCCTGTATATGGTCTGGAATTTGAGAATTACTGAATTCTTTTGGTGGTGTCATGTTCTCTTGGATTTCGTGTTTCTAGTATCTCTACGTTGATGGCTGGTCATCTGGTAGAGCACTTGCTGCTTCTATTACTCTGGAGAGGGGTTTGAGGAGAGAGACATCCTTTTCTTTTTCTGTTCTCTGCTGGTAACACTCCTTGTGTCAATGCAGTTGAGTATCTGGTGGGGCATGTGCATGGTAGCTGTTGCTATTCATGTAACATCAGGCTGCTTTTTTTTGCAGCAGCCATGGCTGTGGTGGTGGCTGGGGTGGGCTACCAGCACAGAAACAGTGTTTTCATCATGTTCCTTGCCTGCTTCTGAGCAGAGCATGCTGCCCTCAGCTCCTGCCTAGGCCCCCTGAGCATGCTCTGCTGCTTGTCTGCTTCTGGGTGGAGAGGGCTGCTGCCCTTGGCTCCTACCTAGGCCCCCTAGACATGCTCTGCTGCTTGCCTGCTTCCAGGGCTTTAGCTTTTGATAAGGAAAGCCAAACTTTTCAAAGTAAGCATCTTTCTCTCAAAAAGTCCTTTTCTTGCAAACCTAAAGTTTCTTGATTTAAGTTTAACATTTTACTCACAAACATATTTGTTCTCAGTTATGTGAATGCATTGATTCAGTGAATCATTGATTGCATTGAATGAATGGATTAATTCAATGATAGGTGGGGAGAGAACCTGGGTTAATATCACTGCAGTTTAACTCTGTTCACATAGACCTCCATCAACATTTTTAATGACTGCAGAATATTATACCATATGGCTACTCCAGAATTTATTTACCTAATCCTCTTTTGATGAGCATTTTGATTATTGCAAAATTTTTACTAGTACAGAAAATGCAGAAAGGAACGTTCTTGTATTCTTGATCAATTATGTAATAATTTCCTTAAAGGAAATCCCTAGGAACAAATTTTCTAGGTTAAAGTGTATGTACATTTCGGAATTAGAAATTCACTGCTAAGTTGCTTTTCTTTTATGGTTGAAGTAAAAGAGAAATCATCCCACTGGCTGCACAAATTTTTGCTGTCATATATACCCCATGTGTGAAAATCCTAGTTTATCCACACTCTGTCCAATTATAGACGTTACTTTTTTTCTTTATTTTCTCAATAGACCAAAAAATATCAAATTGATATTTATACTTTTTATCTCTCTGATTATTAGGCAGTTTAATCATCTTTTTCTGTGTATTATCAATTTCTATTTCTTCTCTAGATTCTCCAATCATATTCTCAGCCCATTTTTCTGTTTTCTTCTTTATATTAGCCTTTACATGCCATTGCAAAATATTTTCCCATGCTTGTCTCTTATGTTTTTTTTAATTTTTACTTTTCATTTTACTTTTATGGTTTCTCTGCCCCATGAGGTTGTCAAGTATGTCAATCATTGCTTTAAAATTTCTGATTTAGATATTTTTACAGCTTTTAATTTTGGTACTGTATATAATTTGCAAAATATGGTATCTGAATGTTTGGATTAAGTAGAAAAGTTTATAAAAACTTTTCAGTGACCTTTGTCAGTGGCCTTTATTCATAATAAATAAATAAATGTAAATGAAGTCTGATTTAACTATAGATTTAGGGTCTTTAAAAGCTGTTGGGGATAATTAAATGACTTTCTGAAGTTATACAGCAATGTTTATAGCAGCATGTTCTCACAAAAGCACACTCTTTTAATGTTTGTGTTTCAACTCATGAATTATAGATCACATTTGGCATCTTTCTTCTTCTACAAACTAATAGACTGTCCAGAACCTATTCACCTGAGACTTCTTTTTCTGCCATCCTTGTCCATTGTAGAATTGCTTGAAATTTCAAGAGAATTTGGATCACTTAGTCTCTAGACAGTTTCTTTCAATGTAGTCTCTTGCTATTCAGACATATGTTACAGGAGTCAAATCATTGTTGAGCACACCAGAATTACCTCTGTGTCCACTGAAAGGTTAGTGTGCTTTGGTAGGTAGGCGTATGTCTTGAGTCTCTGAAGGAAATGTATCCTCTAAAGTAACTATGGGGAGACACTGGGACAGTATTTATGATAAACTACCAGATCAAGCATTTTGACTAACAGTTCATTCAGTTAGGCAATTAAAGTGGCTATTAAGTGAGCAGTTGTTTCTATGAATTAATGAAATCATCCAGTGATTTGGTGTTTTGTAAGTATGAACTCTATTTTGAATTCTTTAAAATTAAAATTATTGTCATGGTCCTGATTTTTTCCAATTTTTAAAAAAATTTTAAAAATATTTAATTGAAAAATGAAAATTGTATATATTCAAGGTGTACAAGGTGATGATCTGGTATATGTAGATATTGTATACTGATTACCACAGTCAAATTAATTAATGTACCCATCACCACTCATAGTTACCACTGGTTGGGGGGAGCAAGAGGGCTGAGGACACTGAAAATCTGCTCTTATCAAAGTTCAAGTAAGCAGCACAGTAGTATTAACTATAACTACAATGCTGTACATTAAATCCCGAGAATTGATATTTTAACAAACTGTTGCACTTGGTACTCTGAGGGGTATGTGTGTGTGTGTGTGTTGGAGAGAGGCAGGTGGTAAAGACAGAAATCCGTGCCATGTAATTGTTTGATAGCTAAAAGTGTTTCAACATGGGATGTTTTTCCCAAACAGCAGTAACTCTTTCAAAGACATTCTTGATGAACTGATACTAATAAATAATTTCCTAAATAAATACTGTTATAATTATGTTTCAGATAACTTAAGTGTCCTTACTTAAATAGCTAAGTAAAAGATACTGTGGAATATCACACAGACATTAAAAAGAATGAACACAAATTTAAAAATCATATTTGTTGACTTTTTTTCCCTAATGTGTTTTTTCCAAGAGAAACTCACTTCATCTAACTGATACATATATTCAAGAATTGATAAGGTTATGATGGGAAGCAAAAGCAATGTATTTATTTTAAAAAATAATAACTTCTGGCTCAAAAATATTACATTGACTAGTTCTAAATGTCAGATAGCCGGAATGCTAGAAATCTGTAATTTGGTTTTGCTAAGACAGCTTGCTTACAAGTTGACACCATAGGTACTATGTTTTTCCCCTGATAAATTCGAGTAGCTTTTATGAAAAATATCTGATATGTTTTCATCTTATAATTTTTACTACAGACATTCAGAAAGCTTTGATTTCTTTTGACCATACTCTGAGCCAAATTTATTTTTTGTCTTAAAAAAAAGTTCAAGAAGGCTGCACAGAAATATTATTAATGTTGAAATTCCAAACATTTTTCTAGATAATTCTATTAAAAAGATAATTCTGAATAGGATTTTTTATCTTCATAATGTGTTGCTATTCATTTTTCTTGGAACCATTTTTACCTGATAGAGTTTTCTCCTGTGGTGGTGAAACCACTATTTTGCTAATAGTTAATAATGTATCTCCTAGATGGTCATTCCCTCTACTTTGGTTCCTTGACCTTTTCCTTCAGCAGTACAAAATTCTTTCCAAGAAATGCTTTCAAAGATATCCACCAGCTTTTAACAAAAATTTGCAAGAAACCCAGTAAGCCCTCTGCCTAGTTGCTTTTTCATTTCTGACCAGCTTGTCATCAGCGGCTGCTGATTTATGTGTGTCCAGAATACCTAACTTCTTTATCATACTTGTTATCAACTGTTACTTTGGCAAGATCTTTTTTGTACAAATTTCTTTTCATTTTTCTTGTTAAAGAAAGATTTTTTTAAATGACTTCAGTGGCACAGTCATTTAAGAGACATTATTAATTTTGTGCTTGTCCTCATTTATTAGCAGACTTATTTTCTTTTTGTGTATATCCGTCTCCTGATACATTTGTTAACACCCTACTGATTAGTGTTAATCCTTTATATTATTAGATTATTTTGCTTACTTGGAAACACATGTCTTTTCAACTGAAGTCTTGTCTCCTTATCTGATGTGTTTGCTTTGCTTCGTCGTCATCTTCTCATTTCCCACACAGATATTGGCAAAAAATTTTTTAGTGATATGTACTCAAGCCACTGTTCTGTAGAGTTCTCATTTCTGAAGGAGTTAAAAGATAAAATGGATTTTAATGAAAATCTCTTAGATTGAATACCTTTTCCACAACTCTTGATTTTAACACACTGTTTTTCTCTGAGCACTGGATGATTTGGGATGTTTTTTCATGTGTTTTTATATAGTCAAGTCTCTACTATTATACTGGAGTCAATTATTTTCTGCACCCTTATGTGCTTTTATATCCATAGTGTTCCATAAAACACTTATTTATATTTCATCAACAAAACATCTTTTGAGAAGTTCTAAAAAGACTTAGACATCGGAGGTGATGGGTATGCTAATTACCCTGATCTTGTCATTACACCTTGTATACATGTACCAAAATCTCACTCTGTACCCCATAAATATGTATGATTGTTATGTGCCAATTAAAAAAAGACTTAGACATTGTACTGTACCTCTTTTGCATTATGAGGATTCTGAGGGAACTTCAAAAAGCTCATGGAAAACTAGAATTAAAAGATAATATAAATCTTTCCATTAACTTTTTGAAGAACCCTCATATTTGGATTTTGGTATTTTCTCTGTAGGTGACTACCTTCTACTTACTTATTAGCAACAAACTTGAGGCAACTTGTTGAAATGGGTAAAGGGCAAAACCCATTTTTTAAAAAATGAGTCTTAGTATTGCTATTTACTAGCTATGATCTTGGATGGATTACATAAATGATCTGTGTCTAGTGTTCTCATCTATAAAATGGTAATATGAAAAACAATTTTGCATATAAAATAAGAGCATAGTATTGAAAGAACTATGTAAATTGTAGCATACTTTATAGATGTTTTTTAAATTAAAACTTCTTTGTTTTGCAGAGAATCAGAGAAATGTGGTATTAATTGATTTATAGGTAAAGGTTTGATCTGGGAGAAAGTGTATAAGTTAAAATAAGTTTAGGTGTAGGAATCAAGGACAGAGAAAGGCGAAAACAGAGAGGCCTTCTTATTTTTGTCTTGGAGCTTTAATTCTCTTGTCTCACTTCTTAGTGGTTGAAGTTAATTAAGAGAGCCCCTCTAATTTCTCCCACCATCTCTCTTTTCCACCTTTCTACCTACCCCATCATCCAGACAGCTGGGGTCTTGAGTTGGAGGATGCAGCCAGGACATACTGACTCTGTAGAATGGTATTCATTATTACAGCCCCATAGAGCCTTTATAGACATGTTATACCTAATCATCTCTCCCCCATGAAAGTTTAATACCACAGGTTTAGTGTATATCTGTTTCTGTACTGTGGCTATGTAGAGATTCACAGCCACTGTAATAGCTAGGATCTTTTTTTTGGCCCCAAGTATCAATTTTCACCCTATTAGAAGTAATATTGCCCCTGTTGAGAATTTGTGCTATGAGGAAAAGACAGTAGAATTAATACTTCAAGCTCATCCTCATCCTCCTGTCCAATCTCATAATAAGGCTCTCCTTATCTAAACACAGCTGAAAGCCAGGAGGCAAGGGAGTTCACAGTTCTTCACATAGTCTATGCAGGTCAGTAACCTAGGACACAGAGCAGGACAGAGAAGGATGAAGACTGGGTCTGGAGGGGTGAATGGAAGATATTAATACAGACAATAAGCCAATCACCATGAAATACGTTTTCTATGTGCGGTGGTTTTGTGAACAGGCAAAGTCAAAAATCAGATTTGCTGATGCTCTAGAGAAGATAGAGCAGAGAGAAAATCAGAGCAATAAAGAGACAGCTGAATATGACACACAAACAAATAACAATGGCTAGGCCAACTCAACACCTAGATCTTCCCAAATTTTAAATGCAGATGTCCTCAAATCTTTTGCCAGGAGCAACACTCTTTGCTGGTGTTGTGGTGGATTCTTAGTTAAATAAGCTTCTGCCAGGGATATAGTCCAAAAGGGTTGAATACAGCATTTCATTTAATAGAAAAATAAATGAAGCCCAGAAGCGAATATGAAGGAATCAGAACTTGTGTCTAAATCTCTAATATATGCCAGGGCTTTACTGGTACACCACATTGTATCACTACATTTCTCTTGCTGAAAAGAGAATTTCCCAACTCTTTTCTGAAGGCTTAATTCTTTTCCACTTGAAGAGAAAGAATTCTTTTTCCACTTTCTTTCCCTTAAGATTTTACAAGTAGTACTAATAGTTACAAACTTTTACATTAAGAAATCATACCTAACAAATTGTCCTTAAGCATTTAAATATTTGACTTTTCTTCTTTTGACTAATTATGAAGAACCCTAAATTTTCATGCTGTGTTGTAATTTGTAATTTTCCTGGGGTTACTAGTTTTAGTTCTTTGTTTTACAGGGTAGCTGTCCCTTGACTAGTGTGCAAGGCTGGACACCCATCCTGCATGCACATTCAAATCAGTTTTGTGTTTAGTGACTTTCATGGCCACAAAGTAACTCATAAACATAAAAACTTTGGATTTAGTGATTCATATGGTCATTTTATGACAAAAATGCTTTAGGCCCCATACTAGCCAGATGCCCCCCAAAATTTTTTTTATGCATTTGGATGGCATTTAGGAAAAGGGGGATTTGCAAATGTGTGGTAAGGGTGCACTGTAGTTGAAAAACTAAGACTATAAAACATGAAAGAATGATATTTCTCATAGGATTTTAGTTCTGATACCCTTTAGATGACAAATTAGGGAAGTCTTCAAGTAAAGCACAATCAAATTTTTTTTATGCATTTGGATGGCATTTAGGAAAAGGGGGATTTGCAAATGTGTGGTAAGGGTGCACTATAGTTGAAAAACTAAGACTATAAAACATGAAAGAATGATATTTCTCACAGGATTTTAGTTCTGATACCCTTTAGATGACAAATTAGGGAAGTCTTCAAGTAAAGCACAATTATAAGGAAAAAAAGGAGAGAGGCTAGTCATTATTCTCTTGCTCATAAAGTCCTAGAAGAAACTGAAAGTTTTCTCAAGTTATCTAACACCCTTTATAAGAGGCACAAAGTGAAACAAATGGTAATTTTAAGAGCACAAATACTGACTTTGTTCTGCTTAAAATAAAATTACACATTCCCTTGTAAAAGATGTCAGAGTTAGCACAGAAGAACAAATTCGTGTTATTAAGAATTCACAATTAAAATATTAAAATTCTGACATTATAAAAATGCTCATAAACCCATAGCCATCATTTGATGTCAGAAGGATATTTCAGTCATTAAAAAATAATATTACCTAGAAATTCCATTCTGAACAAAGAAATTAGATGGAAAAAAATTTATTAAATCAAATCAACATTCCTAAAGATGTTTGAAATCTACTTTAACTTTTGCATTTTGAACAGTAAATATGAGCATTAAGTACATGTTTAAACCTGGTGAATTACATTTACTTTTTATTTTAATCACAGATTGAGCTCTCCAATTCGTAGGAAATACTAGCAAATTTATTTTCAGAACAGCTTTCAATATTTATGTGTACATTTATACATGTTAAATGTACATTTCTTAGCAATATGATACCTCAATAGAAACTATATATAGTCAACTTAGCACTGTGGGTGAATAGTATTCACCTATATGTTCATCAGTAAAATATAGAACATGCTAATTTATTTTTGTCTACATAGTAAAGCAACATTGGCAGATAGTCAATGTTTAAATGAAAGTCTGTACCTAACCCTTAGCTTCACTTTATGTGGTAGAAGCAAGTATCAATTAGTGATCCAGTTTGTACAGAGCTGGAAATGTGCGAGATAAGTGCAAATTTATGTACTGATACTAATACATTTAATCACAAAAATGACTGTATAACAACAGTGAAGGAACATTTTGAAAGTAAATTTTTCCCTATGAAAAAGAAAAAAAAAAAACACGCTTTTTTTCTTTCTGATGGAGAAAATGATATTCACCAGTCTGCAGAGCATAACATTTGGCTTTATCAAACTGCAAATGTGGAAATGAGGATTTTATGAATAATTTTGTTTTCAGATTTTAGGAGCTAGCTCAATTTTGTATAATGAATTATCATTTTCTGTATGCTCCAATAAACTGCTATTTTCACTGTCTTCATTACATATGTTGACTCTCTAAGTAAACATTTTGAAATTGCAGGGTTCATTGGAGTTTTACTGCAAATATATTCAACATAACCAGAAAAAACTTTGCAAATTGTACCAAATTAATTTTTGCCCTATTTTTAGTCACAGCAATATACATTTGTTTGAGTTAACTATCTGCCTTAATTTGTAAATAACAGGTCTGTTATAAGAATATTTTAGTTACTTATAAATAGAATGATTTCAGACATAGGATATTCTGGCCTAGCTACTTATTCCTCTATGATTAAGAATTAATGTTTCACATTTTCTTTTTCACTGCCACCTATATTTAAAATGACTCTCTCTTCTCAGTCATATATACCTCCTCACCTTCTTCACAGCATCCCTGAATTCCTACCTATCTTTTATAAACCTTTTCCAAATAAGGAGAATCAGAAAATTGCCTTTTTCGGCAAATGGCAATGAATATTGGTCACTGTGGTAGGCAGAATAATGGCCCCCCAGAGATGTCTACATCCCAATTTCTGGAACCTGTGAATGTGTAATCTTACATGGGAAAAGAAAATTATCAGTACAGATAGAATTAAGGTTGCTAATCAGATGATCTTAAAATAGGGAGATTACACTAGATTATTGAGGTGGGCCCAATGTAATTACACAGGGCCTTAAAGGCAGAAGAGGAAGGTTGAATAGTTGGACCGAGGTGCAATGATAAATGAGGAGGTAGGTGAGGTTTGACATTTGAGAGGACCTTGACCTGCTGTTGTTGGAAGATGGAGGAAGAAGGCCCGAGGCAAGGCATCTGAGTGGTCTCTCGAGGCTGGGAACAGCCCTCAGCTGATAGCCAGCAAGGAAATGGGAAGCTCAGTCCACTTAGCAAATAAATGAATTCTGCCAACAACCTGGATGAGCATAGAAATGAATTCTCCCCTGCAGCCTCTAGAAAGAAATGCGGCCCTGCTGACACATTGATTTTAGCCCAGTGAGACCCATTTCGAACTTCTGACTTCTAGAACAGTAAGATAATAAATTCCTGTTGTTTTAAGCCTAGTTTGTGGTAATTTGTTATAACAATAATACAAAACTAGTCTGATCACATTCCCCTCAAACTATTAATTTATTAATGAATTTATTTATCTTATAAGCATTCATTAACCACCTTGTAGATAGATAGTGTTGGTTGTGTTCTACTATGGCAAACTGGGTCAAAGGATTTTATCTTTTATTCTTCCTAGAATTACATTGAAATAATAGTAAAGAAGTAAATAGGAGAATATATTCATAAAATAGTCAAAAACAAGAGAGGGAATATCAACAGATATTTCAGTGGATTTTTAAAAATAGAAAGTAGGTAATATATTAATTAGTAGAAGAATTTAGAGACCAAAACTTGCACAGAAAAGCTTATAATGGAAGTGAGTATGGCTCTTTCCTGCCAAGTCCTGAAAGACTTCAGATTCTCTATCGGCAGGTTTAGAAATAGAGTGAGAAGTGAGACAGAAACCATGGTGATTATGTAAAGCAATACCTATAGATAAGTTTCTTTATCTCCATCCACAGGGTAAAAAATAAATGAAATAATCTGCCAGAGAATAGCTAACGTTTCTAGAGTGGGGGTTGGTCACTGGAGTAAGAACTCCACAAATTGAAAGGCCCTGCCTATTCTCAGAGCTTTTTGTTAAAGGTAGAAGAGTCAATAGATTTAATTATATCTGTCCAGTAAATGTTATAAACTACAAACATAACAGTCTACTTGGCAGAGATGAGAAGTGGGAGCTGCCAACAGAGAGCTGGAAGGAACTAATTTCCTAATTTAATAGTAACTGAGAGATATTATCTAAAGATGTTGAAATAAGAAGCAATATTTAATTATGTGTATTTTTAAAAATTATGAATGTAACTTATTGTGGTAGGTAGCCTCTAAGATCATCCTCAATGATCCCTACCTCCTGGTATTCACATCTTTGTGTTATCCCCTCACCTTGTGTGTGAACTGGATTTAGTGACTAATTGCTAAAAAATGCAACACAGCAGAAGTAATGAGATGTCACCTGAGACTAGGTTATAAAAAAAGACTGTGACTTCCACCTTGAGAGCTTTCTCTTGCTCTCTCTTGGATTGTTTAGCTGCCAGTTAGTGAGACAATTCTCCAGAAAGACCTGCTAGTGATCCTTCTTCCAGAGGTGAGCCTTCAGGTGAGACTCAAGTCCTAGCTGATAATTTGACTGCAACCTCATGATGTGTCTTGAGTCAGGGGCACCTAGGTAAGCCACACCAAAATTCCTACCCAAGGAAACAGTGAGATAGTAAATTTTATTTTTATGTTTAGTTTTTATATTATTTATTTATTATAAAGGCAATTTATTATGCAATACATAAGGAATACGCATATTTATGTACGTATTTACACATATACATTTAATTTTTCTACTGACTTTGTAAATAAATTTTGCCATGAAAAAGTTTTAATTTTTGTACAAACATGTCTCATCAGTTCTTTCAGAAATTTTAGTTTTCCTATCCTTAGATTGTACATATAGTATCCTACAATTTCATATAAGAATGTTTTTTTATTTACATTTACAACTTTAATCCATATGAATTTATTTTTTGTCTAAAACAGGAGAATTTACTTTTCTCATATGATCCATCAGTTTTGCCAGCAAAATTTATTAAATAATCCATCATTTTCCCATGTACATGGATAAATACAAAAAGTTTAATCAATTGTCATATACATTTGGATGTGTTTCTGGAGACTATTCTGTTCTACAGATCCATTTGCCTCTTCCTATATTAATCTTATTATTTGATGAATGCACACTCTGCTATGTAGTAAAGCAAGCTCTGACTCCATCCAAATTACTTTTCTTTTCCACATTTATTGGCTATTCAATCTATAATGTACAAAGAGCTCAAAATGGATAAGAAAAAGATAGCTCAACTTAAAAAACAGGCAAAGAACCCAAAGTTAATTACAAAAAAGCAAATCTGAATGACCAATAAATGTATAAAACTGTACAAATTCTCAAATAATCAATAATAGCCAATTACATTAACAATGAGGTATAATCTTACCAGAGTGGCAACAGTTTAAGAGCTCTTATGTCTATTTCTGGTGAGGAACTTTTTTAACTTAACATACTTATCTTACTGACAAGGAACTAAATGTGCATTGTAATAGCCTTAACTAAGGGAATTTCTTAAGAGCTCTTATGTCTATTTCTGGTGAGGAACTTTTTTAACTTACCATACTTATCTTACTGACAAGGAACTAAATGTGCATTGTAATAGCCTTAACTAAGGGAATTTTTAAAAACCATATACCTTTTGACTTCACAATCCCATCACTGGGAATCTATTTCATATAAATATATCAACAAGTACTTAAGCATATTTATACAGAATATTTATTTTTTTGTGGCACACATGAAAAAAGCATTTTTAATGCCCATTAGTAAGGGAATGGTTCAATAAATTATAGTACGTGTATATCATGTATATCGTGAAATTTGCAACTATTTAAAAAGAATCCCTTAAAGCTACACCAATTGATTTAGAGAGATTTCCACAAATGAATTGTTGAGTGAGAAAAGTAAAATGCCAAAAAATGTAGGTAAATGACCTCAATTTTAAATTAAGTAATGACCAAGAAAGCCTATACAGGCAGTCATCTCTTTGCACGTAGGGTAAAACAGCAAAAATGTCCATGTAAGCTGAAACCATGCAAAGCGATCTTAAGAATGAATGGAGAAAACTATGAATGTTCCGAAACCTTTACAGAATGTAGTCAAAGCATTAAAAGTTTCTCTTACTGTCAGTTACAAATATACACAGAAATAAAAAACTAAATCTAACATTTATTTAGTACACTGTAAATGAAAACATTAGACCTATTAAGAATTAAAGCATTTTATTTCTTGAAAAAAACCTTACTAGAACAAAGTTATTGAGAATAATTGGAATAGTGCTGTCTTCTCCTTGTATAACTACTTATTGTGTAATTTGCGGTACAGAACAAATATCTTCTCTAAGCTGACCTAAGTTTGGAATCAGCTCTGACATTTTATCCTTTGCACTTTCAATGTTGCAGAATATCTCCAGAAATTCCTTTTATGTGAAGTTTTTTGTTGGCATCACTTCCTATGGAACATCATCCTTTTCGTCAAAATTACTTTCCTCATTTATGCTGATAAGTTTGCCTCCACTAAGTTCCTCTGGCTGCATAGCTAGTCTCTTGAATGGCGGCAGTGTTAACATTCCCATGATCGGCTATTTTGTTTTATAATTCCACTAGTAATTGAGTTGGAATTCACTTTCAGCATTGTCACTTTTCATTTTCTTACTGCATTTTCATCTTTTTTGGCCATTTTCCTCTTTCGATTATTCATTTTTGTAAAATGTCATGTGGGTTTATCACTGGGAAGCAAGGAGGCCACACAACATACTTTGCTGTCTGTGCATGAACTGAATAAAAAATATGCAGTGATAAATTGCCAACAGATTTTTGAAAAAATTGACATGATTAGTCACTCATCTTGATGTACATTTGTTATTTACACAGTGATTTGTAGACTGAAAAGATTGTGAAGATTGTTATTGATGCAGTCATCCACAGTTAATATACCATGACAACTGATATTTGAAAAATGTTGTTGGGAAAATGGTGCTATTTAATCGAATGGTGTAACTAAAATTTGTTTATATAAGAACTGCAAAGTGAAGATTTCCTGTATATATGCATATGTATGCAATTACATAACCACATATTTTTAATTTTTAATTGTGGCAAAAAACACGTATCATAAAATTTGTCATCTTAACCATTTTTCAGTAGTGGTAAGTATATTCACATTGCTGTGCAACAGATTTCCAGAACTTTCTCATCTTGTAAAACTGAAACTCTATACCCATTAAACAAATGTGTATATTTTACATAATTATATAATCATTAAGAAATTTTAAAGGATTCTTAATAGGTTGTAAGTATATGTTAATGGGGAGACACTGCTTCTGAATTGAGAGGGAGCATTAGGCAATAAAATAGAAAAAAAAGACTTTATAAAGACAAATATATACCATATTATCATATTTATGTACTGAAGACAAGTGTACATATATTTGTGT
>NW_007738928.1:22465-24141 GCF_000696425.1 Galeopterus variegatus
GACAAATATATACCATATTATCATATTTATGTACTGAAGACAAGTGTACATATATTTGTGTGTATGTATGTATGTGAATAAAAGTAAAGGCAGCTAATTAAAGAGAAATAAAAATTAGATTAGCAAAAACTGGCAGGAGGAGGGGAGATAGCAGAAGGAGTAGAAATAAGCTAATTTTCTCATCTTTTGTAATAGAGTCAGTTGATACCTTTGAGCACCAATAAATTGAGAAAATGAGGCATAAGGATAATATTCAGTATTATGGAGGTAATGACCAGAAGAACTTGAAATAGAAACAGTTAAATGTGGTTATCTCTGCTGAATAGAACTAGACATAAAGAATGGGAGATTTTTACTTGGTACTTTATAACCTTTTATAATGTTGAATTTTTATTATCCTATTTATCTTATTTTTATAATTTTTAAAAATGGTAATCCTAGTACATATTCTCTAGGTGCTTACAATCAAATTATACATCACATAAATAATTAAAAGTATTATACAACGCAGTATCATTTGACAGTATAATTACCCGTTTCGAAATATGTATATAATACGATCATTTTTCCTTAAGAAGTGAAGTTTAGTAGCAGCATTAATAAGGACAAAGGAGGCACTACATTTAAAACTTCTGTGATCATTATGCAGACAGTAATATCTAACACCATAAAATACTAAGATGAATTAAGGTAAGTAGCAGGATAGCAGTAAGAACATTAACCTAAAATTTGAAACCAATTTAAATAGTCTATGGTCAGCATACTATATAATGGAAAAGCATGTCGGTTTCCTCCTTAAGTGGACCAAGGCACTTTAGCACAACTAGTATTAGGTAGACATAATAGAAAAATAGATTATGATTTAAAAGGTTTTCTCGAACATGCTTGATGTTGAGTAATTTAAGTAAAAGTCATTCATTTCTTTCAAAACAAGCCACATTTAAATCATGGCTCTAATTATAATTGTAAGCAAATTTCCAGACCTCCAGAGAATGTGTGAATGTATGCCAACATGGGAGAGGGGACTGATTAAATTTGCTAAAATTTATGAGTAAAGATCAAATAACTTTTTATGGATGTTAAAAACGTTAGGGCACCTAATAGTGTAATAGCAGCTGTGTGTGTTTGTTTTCATGCTGCTGTTCTCAGAAAAATGCATTTTGGTATTTTGTTATAAATCTAAAAAATGGTGTGGATTTTTATAGGTGTATAACATAAAGTTGCTGATGGTGGTAATAGGCATCCTCCCTAAATTTTGGTATTGAAAGATGACATATTAATTTGAGAAACTAGATTTTCTTTACCAAGGTGAGCAGAAAATTCAATTATGCATTCTCAGTACTAATTTCAGAATGTTGCATGTAAATGGATGAAAAAATGAAATAAACTTGTAAACCACATGTAAGAGAACATCTGTTGTCCAATCTTGTACATGGTAATTATGGCAAATAAACAATTCGTTTAGTCCCAGCTATCTCTGAATGCATGGGAAATCCATCTTGCAGCTATGACTATTGATTTTCCAGGACTATCATAAAGACCTTGGCTACTCAGAGTTAAAAAAGAAACAGGGAAGAAACATAGATCATGTATTTAACTTTTAGCGTACTTTCTTCATGAAAAAAATTCATTATTTACAGAGATTCCATGAATTAATGCACATAAAAAGCTTTTTT
>NW_007738928.1:24224-34055 GCF_000696425.1 Galeopterus variegatus
CATGAAAAAAATTCATTATTTACAGAGATTCCATGAATTAATGCACATAAAAAGCTTTTTTTCCCCCCCAGATATCATGGCCTTTTATTTATCTATTTATTTATTTATTTATTTATTTATTTATTTATTGACTCATAATTGATTATACATATTTTTGTGGTTCAAAGTTGACGTATGTTGATCACATCAATATTACTAGTATGTATATCCCCCCCCAGATATCATGGCCTTTTATTTATTTATTTATTTATTTATTTATTTATTTATTGACTCATAATTGATTACACATATTTTTGTGGTTCAAAGTTGACGTATGTTGATCACATCAATATTACTAGTATGTATATTGTGACAAATCATACTCATTCTTTATGCCCCTTGTCCAATCTCTCCCTATCACTCTCTCCCTTCCCCCTCCACTTCTGATAACCCTAGATTTCTTCTCTCCCTCTGAAAGAGTAATGGTTACTCTGTTGACTTGTTGACTAGATGATCTGTCTAATGCTGAGAGGTGTGTTCAGGTCCCCCAATATCATCACAGAGCAGATGCTTCATCTATCACTCTGGAATGGATTTAGTGGAGAGAAACATCTTGTTCTTTCCTTTGGTCTCTGCTGGTGACTCTCCTCATGTCATTGCACTCCAGTGGCTGGTGGACCATCTGCGTGGTGGTTGTGACATCTAGCCACTTTCGCGGCAGCCATGGTTACTGCAATCGCTGTGGTGGGCCACCCACATGGAAGTGATGTTTCTGGCATTTTCCTTGGCAGTGGTGGTGTGCCTGGTTGTCGGCGGGGGTGTGCAGTCCCCGGCTCCATACCTGGGCCCCCGGGCAGGGCCCTGAGGCACTGGTGGACATAAAAAGCTTTATAACATCCTTTCAGTTATGTATTCTATTTTGCAAACACACACACACACCTCGTGGCCATGTAACATGATTAAAATTTTTTTTACTCCTCAATTTAGTTCTGAAAGTATAGTCCATATTTACAAAAGGGAAGTGGAGAAAATATTCATGGTAGTTAAACAGACAATTTTCAAAATGTTTAGCTTTTAAGAAAACTATCTTTTTATATTGGTGATCAATCATTCTCCATGTTACTCTGCCTGTGTAAAAAAAGCAAAATGTTGATTCTTCCTTTATCTTTTACCAGTTCTCTTCTCTATAATAAATTCCCTATTCAGCTCTTCCTAGAAATTAACTCCATTCCTTTCTCTCTGAATATAGAAAATCTCTTTCAATTTTTCAATAAACTTTCAATAATGTATGGGCTAAGGTGTAACCAGTATACCCACATGTAAAAGAAAGGAAACTCTGGAATGTAGTTTGGAAAATTGAATGAGAAAGGTATAAAATAAAACAGGCCGGATATCTAAATAGATGATGATCAGTAGGAAACCTTTGGCAAGTTTAGGACTTGCCCTAACTTTCTTAGGAAAGTTATATTTGATAAATTTTAAAAATTCCCTCTTATTATCTCCAAGTCTTCAAAAAGAGTTTTGTTTATCATTATAGACTGTCCATCTGTACTAAGGGGAGTTAAGGGGCAGGTCAAATCTTTACAAATAATGTGCACTGTCTCTTCTTAGAAACACCCGTTCTGGTAAAAAGTCATAGACTTCATATTGAAAACACAAATTTCTTGTCACCTGCCCTGCTATTTGTCCTTTAGCTTTCTCTCAAATATTCTATATGTGAGTTTTACTGAAAAGGTTTAGAGCCAGCCAGAATAACTGTACAGTTTATCTTCACATATAAATTTAAAAACTGTACCTCTACATCAAATTAATGATAAAAATGTTTTATACCATGAGGTTCACACTATATTAGAAAATGTAAAAGAATACATTTCAATAATAAAAAAGAAAATGTAAAAGAAATAATATTTATTAAATGTTTATACAGTACTATTAATCATCTCAATTAATCTCCACAACTATGGATTAGAAAGATTAAAAAAGTATAACCATAGGGTGACAAGTCAAATGCAATGGGTTTTATGTGGCAATTTCAGTTTTGCCTGCTCAGCATACTGTTCTATCTCATTTTTTCTGGTAAAAGCATCCCAGTTTCCTTTGAGGAGGAACTCCTCTCCAATTCCTTGTGGTTTGGATGTATGGGTCCATCCATTATTCACATGTGTAACTCCACCTCTCCCCTGCAGATCACCTCAACACAGCTAAGCATCTCACTCAGACCTGACCAATCAGAGCCCTCTCTGAGACTTTATTTGCTTGATTTAGCAAAGAAAACTGACTAAGCTCCTATGCAGTAGGAGAGAATGAGAGAAACAGAGGAAAAAACAGAGAAAAGTGGATGTGAGACATATCAGGGAGAAAGAGAAAAGGAAGGTCCTAACTGACTTGAATATCTACCAAGACCAGCTTCAGGGGCATGCAAACCATATAGTTACACACAATTCTGGACTTAGAAGTGCAGAGGGTTAGTAATCTTGATTCTCATTTGATTTTTAGAATAGGGTTTTTAGGTAGATGCATGTATAGGACAAAAGTCCTCAGGTAGGATGCAATGGCCTACAGATAGTGTGGCAACAGCCCATCTAATCAACTCTAATCACCGCTTAGGTATGGGATTGTATACTTTAATGATTTTAGAGCTAACAGGTCATTGTCATACTGATCCTGTTAAGAGATTTTAAGAATTGCTGAAGGGAAAGATGTAAAAAAATTGTTTGCTAGGGGCAAGCTGTCTGTTGAGGGAAACTTTACAGATAATTATACTTAGATTTTATCATAAGAATGCAACTTTTCCTTATATCATTTAAGGAGAGGTTATACTTTAGATAATGATCGCAGTTTGACCAACTTAGCTTTTCAAAAATTGTACTTTGGAATGCCACCGTTGTTAAATTTACTGATGTTACTAGTTTCCATTGTTTTGTTTTGTTTTTTTTGTCCTTTTGAGACCGGCCGCAATGCACTCAGCCAGTGAGAGCTGTGGGTGCACCGGTCATCCCCATATAGGATCTGAATCCGTGGCGGGAGCGCTGCTTTGCTCCCAGCACCACACTCTCCCGAGTGCGCCACGGGCTCGGCCCAGTTTCCATTGTTTAAGCTATACTTAGCCATAGATAACTTGTAACACTGCCCATGTCTTTGTGTCCTTTTGTAATGATTGAATCAACTGATTTTTCTTGTGAAACTTCCTTGTCTTTACAATGCAAAACAGAAGCTAACTTTGAATTAGGGCTGTACCCAGTTTCCTCCTTCTAACAGAGGAGTTGCTGAGGTGCAGTCCCTTTGGGCTTCTCTTTGCATTCTGGTGCTTTGAGTAATCCTTTTTTCATCTTTATTAAACAGTGAGAAGTGTAACATAGAAGGGACCTACACTTGGTTTAATGCTCTGCCATCTGGAAATTATTAATAATTTTTAAACAAGGCACTCTGCTATTTATATTGCAAATTATGTAGCCAGTCCTGATTACCAGCTCCAAATCTAGTTCCTTTTATTATGTGAATTTCCCAAGCATTTTTCTCCATGTTGGAAGAAAATAAAATGAAATAAAATGCCCTCTGTGCTTAAGCTAGTTTAAGTTGAAAATCTCTGACTTGCAATGGAAATGGTTCTGATAAATATATCTCCAAACCTGCATTTTCTATCAGTCCTCAGATTGTGATACTGTCAACCCCTGCTTATCTGTGATCAATAAAATTTTCACTTGTGAATGATTCATGACATGGTTTTAAAACTAAATATTATTTTCCTGTCATCTGTCATGCTTTCATTTAGTTCACAGAATGAAAACTAATTTTAACAAAATCCTAAAATAGATAGATAGATAGATAGATAGATAGATAGATATGAGGGTTCTTTAAAAAGTTTATGGGTGAACAAAATCCTAAAATAGGTAGATAGATAGATAGATAGATAGATAGATAGATAGATAGATAGATATGAGGGTTCTTTAAAAAGTTTATGGGTCTCTCAATTATGGGTGCTGAGAAGTCCCATGATCAAGATTCATATTATCTTTTAATTATATTTTTCCACAAACTTTTTGAAGTACTCTCATATTTCTTATATATTTTAATATATAATATAAATTATATAAACATTCAAAACAATGCATATTTTAAAATGTAATATATATGTAAAATACATATATACATATATATACCAGATACCTATATAATATGTAGTAAATATGTACCACAGAAAATTATAATTTATATTTTTAAAGTGATTTCAAGTTTATAATATGCTTTTACATATAACACATTACTATAAGAAGTTCTCTCTTTTGACCAGAACTAATGTAATATGATAGGTAAACCAACTACCTGGAAATAGGTACATTTTCACATTTGAATATTTTGAAAATGAATGAAAGCAGTATTCCACTGGGATGTAAAAGCATGGTTTATCTGCATCTGAGATTCAGTTTGTGGAATCAGTTGCCATATGTTAGTAAAGATATAGAGAAGTAGGGAAAAATCATCCATGATAAACCAAAACACCTGAAGGAATCAGGTGCTGTTGTATCGAGACAGAACTCAAAGATGACAATGCTTCCAATTGGAAGAGTGAAGACTAGGGGAAGACATGGTCAAAATCCTGGAAACCGTATATATTAATTAGATGGCAAAGAACATGTACTTCAAATTTTGAAATATTACATTGAAGTCCTGTGCTCTAAATGCTCAGTTTAGAAAGTTAGGTCAAACTTGAAGCACTGATTAATTTTAAAAAGCATTTGGGCAAATTTATTAAGGACAGAGGAATAAGTGGTTATTAAAAAAAAAAAAAAGACCATGCCTGAACATTAAGTTCTAATATAGATTGAGGGCTAACGTATGTTTATACAATCTTGTGGTTTTATCTGTCAAAAAAATTTTGGGCTACAGTCCTGCCATAGACTAATTGTGTATGTTCCCCCAAAATTCATATGTTGAAAACTAATCCCCAATGTGATGGTATTTGGAGGTGGGGCCTTTGGGAAGTAATTAGATCATGAATGCAGAATTCTCATGAATGGGCTTAGTGCCCCTATAAAAGGGGAACTATAGGGCTGGCTGGTTAGCTCAGTGGCTGGTAAGCTCAGGCTGGCTGGTTAGAGTGCTGCCTTGTAACACCAAGGTCAAGAAATTGCCTCTTCCACCATGTAAGGATACAGCAAGAAGACAAGTGGCTATGAACCAGGAAGCAGGCACTGAATCTGCCTGTGCCTTGATCTTGGACATCTTGGCTTCCAAAACTGTAAGAAATAAATTTCTGTTTTTTATAAGCTACCTAGTTTAATGTGTTTTGTTATAGCAACCTGAATGGACTAAGATAAGTCCCTTAGGTGTTTATTTTCCCAGAAGACTTCAACAGGGCCATGGTGTACCAGAATTGTCTTTCCAGCATCCTCAGTTGCTCTTCTCATTTCTTCCTTTGCCAGCATAGTTTGTCCTTGCTCAAGACCACTTTTCAGGGAATTGGGAAAGTGCATCTCTTCCCTGTCATAGCATAAATGAAGAGAGGATGTTTTATTTTGTTTATAATAGTTCACTCCCTCCTGTTAGAAAGAAGTGGAAATTGGGTTTAGGGAATCATATACCTGAGAGAGGTGAGAAATAGAGTTCTAGAAATGGCAAGACCTTAAAATGAATTCAGGATTTAGTAACCATCTGAAGGACAATGACAGATGGTAAGTTTAGAGGTATGCAAGTATAACGGGAAGAGGTCAGATGAATTTCGATAGCAACTGCGAAGAACTGTGTGATAGTTTTGAGGAATAAAGAAGGAAAGAGAAACCATATGGTAAGATGATAATTAGGCTCAAGCATTTGCCTTTAAGAAAAGAAACATCTTGGAAACTTATTTATGAAGACACAACCTGAGGTTAAAGAAAAGATTTATTGGAAAAGACAATAAAGAGAGATGGTAATAAAGGTCTAAACTGAAGAGTTTTGGAGAGATTTTACTGTAAAATTAAAACTAGGAAAATAAAGAAAGAAATATATAGTAATTTAAACAACACAGGGATTTGAATCAGGATGCCTAATTATAAGAATAGTAGAATAGTGGTGACAAATTGAAACAGAGCTCCCAAAGAAATTACTTATAAAAACTAATCAAAAACATTTTGACACTGAAAATAAACTGAGAGAATTCTTGACTTATTAAAATGCAGATCTCCTCTTCATGTCAGGGAAGAAAAAGTAAACATGTTCTTTAAGTTCAGAGAGAAGTCTCTACTGAGTGTGGGTGAGTGGCTATTACAAGCTTGCTAAACCCAGGGATCAGTCCCCTAGGCTAGGCCTAAGCTTGTTTCTATAAGGTCAACAGAAGGTAGAAGTTTGATGATGTCAAGTAACTAGTCAAAAGGTTTTTCTGCGGCTTAGTTTCTAGTCAAGGCAATATTGCCACATTGGTTTGTGGCCGTTTCTGCTAAGGAGGTTTCCCCTCCTCTCATTCTTTTGGAGTATTGGAGGAGTGCAAAGGCGGAGTAGCTGGAGTAACATAGACGATCGGATACCTTTTCAGAGAGAGTGCTGTGGCAGCAGCCTGCGGAAAGCATTGGAGGGATCAGAGTGCAGCCCAAGAAAGCGGCTAGAGGCTGGTTCAGCCATGCAGGGGAGCAGGGGCAGAGCCTGTCTGAAGCAGGGCAATAGTGTGGAAAGAATGGATTTGAGTGGTATTAGAGATGAGGAATTGACAGGACTTGGAGAACAGATGTGAAATGGAGCAGGTCTTGACTTAGGTAATGGGGGAGGCTGTGTTGCTATTCAGTGAGGTGGGTTTACTGGATGAGGCAGGTGTAGGAGGAAAGATGCTGAGTTCACATCCAGATGTGTTGGATTTTAGTTGTCTGTGGGATAGTCTCACTTCCTCCTCCTTTCCAATTCTGACTGCCACACTTCTGATGAATGTTTTTCTTTAAGTAGATTAATATGTGCTTGAAGTCAAAGTTATCAGCCCTTTAACCAGAAAAGAAAACAAAACAAAAACCTTCTTCCCTTTATGTGTTAATTTAATTGGTTTAACTCTCAGAAAGGCAACCTACTTTATTCCTCCTTTCCAGATTTTGGGGTGGTGCTCTCTGTTCACCCTGTACCACCTTCAATTGGATGTAATTTTTCCAAGGGAGGGAAACGTCAAAGAGAACTTTCAGGATTTCTGCCTGAAATACTAAAGAATAGTGCTGCTGCTGGCAGACACTGGCAATTGGGAGGGGAAGGCAATAGCGATGGGATTATGAGAGGTTCAGTTTTTTATATGTTTAAGTTGGGAATATCCAAGTAGAACCGGATAGGACTTTCAAGGTGAAGGAAAACTAACATTTATTGAAGATGTAATATGTACCAAGCACTTTGCTAGAACCCTTTCATATATGTTACCTCAATTAATCTTGATAATATGCTTGCAAATTATTTCTCCTGTTTTGTAAATGGAAATAGAAGTTCTCTGAGGTTAAGTAGCTCAAAGTCACTCACTTATTTAGAACGGGAAGGGGGTGATATTACCCTTGGCACCCCATATCAAGGTTATGAAAATTGGTTCTTAAGGGGCAAAGAAATTGCCTCTTTTTATGTAAAAAGCACTGATATACATTCACTGCATAAACAGACATACAGTATATCTAAGAGAAGGGGGTGATATTACCCTTGGCACCCCATATCAAGGTTATGAAAATTGGTTCTTAAGGGGCAAAGAAATTGCCTTTTTTTATGTAAAAAGCACTGATATACATTCACTGCATAAACAGACATACAGTATATCTAAGATGTTAAAATTTCATGGGGAGGAGCAATCAGGAAAAAATGTCTAAAAGGCTTTTTAAGTGGATGATAATAAATGAAAGGTTGAGTAACATTGATTTATATCCCATTTAATAAGGTTTATACTCTTTTTTCCTTTTTGTAGGATCCTTGTTTTGTTTCACATGAAACTTCATGTTGAACAATAACACATACAACAGGTAAAAGCAGTGTTGGTTTAAATGTTGCTGGGGAGAGGGCCCAGAATCATACCATCTCGGATGCCTTTTCCTCACCTTCTGTGGTGGTCCTTGAGGTACTGATGTGAAAGCTTAGAGCTATGAGTATCTTAGTTTGAATGTCTGAGGAACACAATTTAGCCTCCTCATTTTGCAGGTGAGTAAACTGAGGCAAGTTTGTAATGTGTGAGCATTACCTCCTCCAGTTGTTGTATTATTTGGAAGTCACCCACATAGTGGAACTGAATCTCAGGCTTTCTACCTTGAAAGCGTACTACTTAGTGAGGCACACTATCACACTAGAAGATGGGAAGAGAAAGAAAAGCCTGAGTAGAGGTCAGGGAAATGTTTAGAGAGATGATGAGAGAAATAAGTGAGAGGAGATTCTCAAGAAGGATGCTGTAAACAACAGCAGCAAAAGGAGAGGGATTGAAGTTAGAGGATGCAGATCTCACAGAATAAAATTCTCTAGCAACTTGTGACCACAGTGTTGTGACAGTGTGTACAGCTTGATTTCACAGGAAATTGTAAATGTTTCAGACATCTCAGCAAAAATGCTAACTTTGTTAACTATTGCAACTAATTATACATTTCTCTTTCATGAATATAAACACCAAAACATTAATCACAACAAATTGAGGAAATAATTTATAGTCTATCATATTAAGATGGATTCAACTAAAGAATAGAACACAAAGCAAATAATGCCCACAAATGGATGCCTTGAGGAGAGACCTCAATTAAGACAAGTTTTTATGTGCACTTGATCTTACGGAATGTCCAGAATACAGCAATTCCCCTGAGGATGAAAAAAAAAAAGAAAGAAAGAAAAACATCTATGGTGAGGAGATAGAGATATAGATTAAAAAAAAAAAAAGACAATTTGAAAATCTCTATTGGGTATCATAGAATTCTTATAGCTTATTTTACATTTAATTTTAGCTTTGAGAGACATGGTTACTATTTGCTATTGTCAGACAAATTATTTTCCAACTGACTCAACAAATTATATTTAGGCTTTAGTAATTGTGCTTTAATATGAAGGAATTAAACTGTAATCTTACAACAGTCTTAATAATTACCTAATTCCTTTTTTCTATTTATTTAAATATTGGGAGTGTGATCTGGTAGTGACATCTAACACTTTCAACTGAACCTTAGTTAAGTGTCTCACACTAATAGGAATATTTCTGTTCTCCTTTAAATGGCTCTATCATCTACAAACATGGGCAGATTAATTTTCTAATCAAAACTTTCTGGGAAACTATTAAGCGTGACATTAAACTTTGTTATACTAATTACATTCCCTATGAAGAATTTTTATCTGAACTTAGAGCATAAGACCCTGGAGAAAACTTATCAGAGCACAAATTGCTTAAATGTATTTTAAGAAGAATCACATATCCATATAATAATTTTGATTTTCATACGTACCTTAAATCAACTCTGTTCTCCACAGTAATTCATTAGGGTGGCAAGACCTTCCTGACCTCGTTAAACCAACTAAAACTTTTTTAAAAAGTGTTAAAGCCTGTTTGGGTGCATGATATGGCAAAGGCAAGTACTTAGCTTCATCATGAACGTTTGTCCAAAACTAATATTTTCTTCTTACTAGAATACTGTTCTCACTGAAGAAAAGAAAATAACCAAGCAAAAGTAATTGTGATACACTGGGGAGGGGGGGGGGTCATTTACCAGGGGTCAGAAAACGTTTTTTGTAAAAGGCCAGATAGCAAATATTTTAGGCTTTGCAGATCATATGATTTCTGCTACAACTCTACTGTCGTAGAGCAAAAGCAGCTATAGACAATATGTAAAAGATGGGTATAGTAGTATTTCAATAACATTTTCTTTAGAAAAAATAGACAGCAGATCAAAACTATTTCAT
>NW_007738928.1:34811-37051 GCF_000696425.1 Galeopterus variegatus
TGTGATACACTGGGGAGGGGGGGGGGTCATTTACCAGGGGTCAGAAAACGTTTTTTGTAAAGGGCCAGATAGCAAATATTTTAGGCTTTGCAGATCATATGATTTCTGCTACAACTCTACTGTCGTAGAGCAAAAGCAGCTATAGACGATATGTAAAAGATGGGTGTAGTAGTATTTCAATAACATTTTCTTTAGAAAAAATAGACAGCAGATCAAAACTATTTCATACCCACTAGGATGGCTACATTCAAAAAGTCAAATAAATTGTTGACGAAGATGTGGTAAAATTGGAACCCGCACGCACTGTTAGTGGGAATGCAAAATGGTGCAGCCACTTTGGAAAATCTGACAGTTCCTCAAACATAGGATTACCCTGTGAGCCAGCAATTCCTCTCCTGTGTATTGACAAAGGTTCTCTCCTTTGACTAAACTTGAGTTAGGCTCCTCTGAGTTCTTTCTAACTAGGCCCTATCTTAAGCTTCCCTCTCTGCCCTTGAAGAATTAGTTTGAATGAGAATCCTGCTAAGTCAATGTACACTCCACCATTGCTACCTGACCACCCTGGATATTTTATCACTCTGGACTGCCTTCAGCAAGAATCTGTTGAGTTGGTTTAGCAAGAATTCTCCTTACCTGTGTTGGTTAGTCTTACTAATTTTCCATCTACTGCCCCCACTCTGCTCCTTGGCTGTAATCCCCCACTTGTCCTTGTTGTATTTGGTGTGAAGAACAATCTCTCTCCTGCACTGCAAGACCCCATTGCAGTAGTCCCTATACCTATCTTGATGGTCCCTTCTTAAAGTCTGCCAAAACAGTTTTTAACAAGTGTCATGAATAATTGTTTCTTTAACAGTATATACACAAGAGAAACGAATACTTGTGTCAACACAAAAACTTGTACATGAATATTTGTAGCAACATTATTCATAATAGTCAAAAGGTGGAAACATCCCAAATGTCCATCAACTGATAAATGGATAAACAAAATGGATGTGGTACATCCATACAATGGAATATCACTCAGCCCTTCAGTCATATTTGGCAATGTCTGAGGAACTTTTAGGTTGTCACAACTGTGAGTATGCTACTGGTATCTAGTGGGTAAAGGCTAGGAATGCTGCTAAACATTCTACAATGCACAGGTCAGCTTCTCATAATAAAGAATTATCCAGCTCCAAAAGTCAAAGGTGCTGAGGTTGAGAAGCTTTGATATAGACATCATACTTTATGTGACTGTGTACAGTGAGGTACTTCCACGTAGTCGGATGGTAAAATGATGGTGAAAATAGTGAAGTNATGCACAGGTCAGCTTCTCATAATAAAGAATTATCCAGCTCCAAAAGTCAAAGGTGCTGAGATTGAGAAGCTTTGATATAGACATCATACTTTATGTGACTGTATCAGTGATCATTCTGTGCATAAAATTTGCTTCTTTTACATGTGACCTTATATCATAAAACAGCAGCAATTTTAACGAAGACAGGCAAGCATGAGGAGAGTGTGCGAGGTGCCATGCCCCAAATGTGGTAGGGCAAACAATACTACTATCTCACCACTGAAGGTTTGAAATGAAGGCATAAAGTCAGTGCTATTGGCCTGATAACTATTCTAACACTGTCATCAAGTACAAAATGCTTTAGGATTTGTGTACAGTGAGGTACTTCCACGTAGTCGGATGGTAAAATGATGGTGAAAATAGTGAAGTTTAATCAATTAGGGTTTGAATTAGACTTGTAGTAAAATAGTTCTTGTTTTAATCCACTGACCACTTGAAAAGCATGCATGGAAAGAATTGAATTTTTAGTTTAACCTGAAACTGGAAGAGGGAAATGTAGTTACTTTCCTTGTTTCCTGTCTCTCTGTCTCTGCACTACTTTGAGAGAAGGGAAAGGGATGTGAGAAGAGTGAATAGAAGAAAATAGAAAGGGGGGCCAGCCCGGTGGCACGCTTGGTAGAGTGCAGCACTTGGGAGCGCAGCAGCGCTCCCGCTGAGGGTTCGGATCCCATATAGAGACCGGTCTGCTCACTGGTTGAGCGCGGTGTGGGCGCGACACCGAGGGTTGCAATCCCATTACCGGTCATGAAAAAAGACAAAAAGGGGGAAAAAAACCCAAAAAAACTGAGGGCACCCTAAAAGGAAATTATTTATTTCATACTTCTTTATATGGACTTAAAAGCTCATTGTGAAGAGTGCTGCGATGAACATTGGGGTACAGGTATACCTTCGACTTGATGATTTC
>NW_007738928.1:38067-40041 GCF_000696425.1 Galeopterus variegatus
GTGATGGGACACAATAACTAACTACATTGTATATTGACAAAATAAAAAAAAAAAAAAAAAGCTCATTGTGGGCTCAATGCCAATAAACCAAGAATTTGTGGAGGAACAGAAAGAGTTAAGGGAAGGTGGCTCCACAGTACTATGGATAGAGCACTGGACTTCTAGAGAAAGAGTTAAGGAAGCTATCTCTAAAGTTTCCATTTTTCTGTTAATTTGTGCATTTAAAAAAATTTAATATGAAACACCTCCAACAAACAGAAAATTACATAAAATAGTGAAACAGTCACCAATATACCCCCCACAGAGATTAAATACTTGTTAACCTTTTGCTGGATTTATTTCAGATGTTTTCCTTTTAATAAATAAAATATTTACAGATACTTTAGCTATAAAGTTTCAGCTTTAATTCCCTCCTTCTTTTTTTCCTCTCTGGAAATAGGTGAAGTTGTGTATATTCCCTTGTATTTTTACAGTGTTATTACATGCACACACACACACATATATAAAATATGTGTACATATACACACACATATTATTTTGTTGGTATCATGCTGCTTATATATATTTTGAAACTTGATTTTTCTCTTAATTTTTGAGATTTGCCCATATGTAGGCCTAGTTATTTATTTTAAATGTGGTATAGAATTCCACTGTACAATAAACTTTCATGTATTTTACTCTTTACCTGACTGTGGGACAGTTTACTATTACAAAGAGCTCAAAGAACATATTTTCAAGTGTATCTTTGGGTCCAGGGAGACATCTAGACATGAAATTGCTGGATTATAGGTACACGTACTTTCATCTTTACTATCAAGTTGTTGTACAAAGCACTTTTGCCATCTGTGTAGGAACTCCTGTATCCCTACACTGTGGCCAAAACTTGGTGACACGGAACTTTGTAATATTTGCAAATTTAATGAGGGTAAAATGGTATCTTTTTTTTTTAATTGATGGGGGATGATCAATTCCTTCCCTTAACTTTCTACTACTTTTTCATATAGTCATTAAAAGTGAACCCTAACAAGGATGGCATTAGTCATTGTCTCGATGTTGAGACTGAACAGAAATGATAAAGGAAGGAAATGTATTCCTGAATTCCAAGCTTTTCCAGGCTTGCCTTTTGTGTCTTTGAACTTTGTCCCAGCCCTGCACACAGAACCTGGCACAAGATGGTGTTTCTATAATTGTTGATTCAGTGGGATATATCATCTTCTTGTTGGGTGATCAGAATGAGGGACAGTACATGCTCTTGTGAGGTTTAAGTAATAAACACATAAAATATACTTTAAAAAATATAAAACTTACACAAAGATATTATTTTTACTGCTGCATTGCAGTTACAATGAATTTCTGTGAGAAAAAATTCAAAATGCTCTATGTAAACTTGAAAATCAATTGTAATAGCTCCTGTTTATTTATGTTTAATACCTTCTTTGTGCCAAGGACATGAGAAAAAAAAGAGCTTCCCTTGACACTTACAGCTAGGCCTCAGTTTTCTTTAGAAACCAGCCTGGTTCTCCTGATGGATAGCATCTCACAGGATGATATCAGGCAAGGTAACCCTGTGGCCATGATGAGGTGAGACCAAACAAAACTACTTCCTAATTTTGTCTAAGCATAGACAACAACAAGGTTAGTGTGCAAATCACAAAATACTAATACTAAATGAATTCATGGGAAGCCATTATGAACTAAGCTTAGTTTTGCACTAAGCTCCTGCACCCAGATCCTGCACTAGCACACCAGACCAAAGCAGAATGGAGTCACTCATGCTTATTACCACATAATCAAACTGAACTCTTGGCCAGTTTTTTTTTTAAAAAAAAAACCCAGAAGATTCACAGCAACCAGGCAGAAGGGGCCCAGTTTACCTGTGCTGGCATGATAAGAAACTTCCCTCTGTTTTAACCCTATAATGAAACTAACTTTAAGAAAACCAATCCAATTTTCATTTATTTCTGCTTTCTTCAT
>NW_007738929.1:0-4337 GCF_000696425.1 Galeopterus variegatus
CACCCCCACCCGAGAAAATGGAGGCAGCTTTGATGTGGGCACCTAGCCTGGTGTGGTGGGCCCGGGCCAGGCGGGCGGGGAGCAGTCGGGCTTCGCCCCGCAAGTGGGGCTGGGCTGGGGGTGACTCACAGAGCTCACAGAGTTGGGCCGGTCTGGCGTGCTTCACTCCGCCTCTGCACAGTCCTTTACTGGCTTTCCTGGCCTTTGTTGTCTGGGCTGATCGCTCGTTCCCACAGCCGGGCTTGGGCGCTTTCAGGAGTCCTCCTCTGTGTTGGCCCCAAAACCTCGAACCTGCTGCCGCTTGTTTGTTGATGTAGGATCGTTGTTGAAAGAATTATTCGCCTTTTGTTGCTCTTGGAAATGCAATCAATACTCTGGTATCACAGCACACAGCTCACAGGATCGCGCTGTCTCCTGTCACGGCCGCTCCAGACCCGTCGCCATCTTACTCCCAAGAACAATGCCTTTTTCTTTTTGTTGTTTTCTTAGTGGTTTCTCTAAGTCTCCTTATATACTTCTTACATTATTAGAATCTATTTCAAATTTATGTAACTTAATTCCAGTGATATATAGAAATGTTATTCCTATATATCTCTAGTTCCTCTTTTTCCTGTAGTGCTATTATTACTATACATAATACATTTATTATGTATTTATTATTACTATATGTAATACAGACACAACAATATTTTGTTATAACTATACACTGTATAATTTTATGTCTTTTACAGAAGCTGATTGAAGAAAGGAGAACTCTTGTTTATTTACAGAGTTTAGTATATTAATTTTCTTTACTGTTTCTTATTCTCTTCATTTGGTTTTTGCATTTAAGTTTTAATTTGTTCATTTCTTCACTCTATAGAGCTTTGTTCCAACCTGCTCTTTTGTGCTGTTATTCCCGAATGTGTTACATTTTTACATATTAGAGGCCCAACACAATTATACTCATTTTGTGTACATAGTTTTTAAATCAATTAAGAGAAGGAGTAGAATATGCATTTATACTATAATTTATAATTATATAATTACCTGTACCAGTGTTCTTTAGTTTTTGCTAAGGAGGGAAATTATTGTCTCAAGTTACTGGCTTTAAGCCTAAGGAACTTCCTATAGTATTTCTTGTAAAGCCAATCTGCTAGCAAGTTTCTATCATTTTTTGTTTATCTGGGAATGTATTTTGCTTCCATTTTTGAATGATAATTTGGTTGAGTGTAAGATTTTTGGTTGACAGTATTTTTCTTTCAGCAGTTTCAATAAAGAATAGAACAACTAGGCAATAGATTAGAAAGGGAATAGAATACTTGAACATTATAAACCAACTAGAACTAACAGACATCTATAAAACAATCTGCCCAACAGCAAAATACACATTATCCTCAATCACACATGCAACATTCATCAGGTAAGACCATATGCTATGCTATAAATTGTCTTAAAAATTTTAAAGGATTAAAATCATACAAAGTGTGTTCTGCAACCCAAAAGGTATGAAATTAGAAATGATAACAGAGAAATTTGGGTTTCTTACTATTCCTGTTTTGTTGATTGTTTTTTTTATCATGAAGGGATGTTGAATTTTGTTAAATGCTTTTTCTGCTTCTATTGAGGTAATTGTGTGGATTTTTTTTCTTTATTTTATGGATATATTTTATTAATTGATTTGGGGAAGTTAAATCAGCCTTGACTTTCTGTAGTTAATCTTACTGGGTCCTGATGCATCATCTTTTATATATGTTGCTATATTCAGTTTGCTAACATTTTGCTGAGTATTTTTATGTTCATATTTGCAAAGCATATTGTTTTCTGGTAATATCTTTGGTTCGGGTATTAGGGTAATACTGGTTTTATAGAATGACTTGGGAAGTATTCTTCACTCTTCTATTTCTTAGAAGGCTTTATGAAAAGATACTATTAACTCTTTTAAAAATATTTGGTAGAATTCACCTAAAAAGCCATCTGGGCCTGGAAATTTATTTGTTTTTGTTTTATGATTACCGATTTAATCTCTTTACTTGTTATAGATATGTTTGATTTTCTATTTTTCCTTGAGTCAGTTTAGATAATTTGTGTGTTTATCCATGTCATCTAAGTTTCCTGAAAAATTATTAAACCAGCTATGAACCCTTCTGAGCACAGGGCCCTGTGTGACTGAAGAGGTCACACGTACATGAAGTTACACCTGTGGATTTGACTTTGTTACCCTCGAGAATGCAATGCAATACACACTATTATCCCCCTTCCACTTTTAGAAAGCTGAGGATCAGAAAGTTCTAACTTGTTTGCCCAAGTTTACACAACTTAGAAGGACAAAGCCAAGTATATACATAACTCTAAATTTATAGCTGTTTTTTGCCTTGTGTTTTTGTTTGTTTGTGGGTTTTTTCTTTTTTTAGTTTTTTTTAAGGAACTTAGCAGAAGGCAACTAGATCCCTATCTGTCATCATACACAAAAATCAACTAAAAATGGATTAAAGACTTAAATATAAGACCTGAAACTGTAAAACTACCAGAAAAAAAATATGAGAAACACTCCAAGATATTGAGCTGGGAAAAATTTTTATGGGGAAGACTTCAAAAACACAGGCAGTAAAAGCAAAAACAGAAAAATGGGATTGCATCAAACTAAAAAGCTTGTGTACAGCAAAAGAAACAATTAACAGAGTGAAGGAGCAACCAGCAGAATAGGAGAAAATATTTGAAACTATTCATCCATCGAGGAACTTAAACAACTCAATGACAGTAAAACAAATAATCTGGTTAAAAAGTAGGCAAAAGACCTAAACAGACATATGTCAAAAGAAGACATGCAAATGGCCAACAGTTATATGAAAAAATCCTCAACGACACTAATCATCAGGGAAATGCAAATCAGAGCCACAGTAAGATATCATCTCACCCCAGTTAGAATGGCTATTATCAAAAAGACAAACATAACAAATGCTGGCGAGGATGTGGGGAAAAGGCAAGACTTACACACTGTTGGTCGGAATGTAAATCAGTACAGCCAATATGGAAAAGTGTCTGGAGATTCCTCAAAAAACTAAAACTAGAACTACCATATGTGGTTTGTTTTAAAGACTTATGGAGCACAGCAGAGTTATTGTACACACCATCTTAAAATTTGCATTTAATGTTTACATGTGCTTTATCTCTGACTGTCTCTTGACATGCTCCCTTCCTGTGATAGTATAGTATGCGCTGCTCTGTAACTGCCCTGCTAATAGTTTTCCAAATTGGAATACGGTTACACATCCAATGGGAAGAACACTGAACTACAGCCATGATAACCAAAGCATTCTCAGAGCTTTTCCACATCAGTATAGAGTTAGGACACCATTAGTGGAAAAGCCACAGGACTAGAGTTATTGAAGCTGCAGATTCAGTGGACTGCTTCATAGATGGTCCTCTAACTGCTCATTAGTATTGAAAGCCAGAGTAATTACTCATAAAATCCCATGGTACTTGCAAACATTACTTTTTGCCAATTGTTCTTCTCTAGTAATAGAGAGGTGGACTTTCACCCACAGGCGTGCACTCCGTGAATCACTAGCATGTGTGTGTATTCTACTGTGGGAGGGATGATGAAACCTCTATTATTATTTCTTTATTTCTTTCTTTTTTTTTTGGAGGGAGGTAACTGAGAAGAGGGCATGCTGTAAATAGCATGTGACTTTCTTCTGAACAAATTAGGTCCTGTGAATTGTATAAGTGAGCAAATCTAATTTTAGTGAACAAAAGAGGCTGGGAGATGCTGAGTGTAATTTTTATGTAAAAATAGGAAGTCTCCAAAGACATCTCTCTTTAAACAGATGAATGCAAATTACCAAAGTCATCCAAATCTAGAAGGTTGATTTATGCATTTTCTATTGTACCCTTCAACATAAAAAGCTTTTTCTGTTTCCAGATAGTATGCATTTGGGGTAAAGTTTCACTTTATGCACCAAGAATGGCTGGGAGAAGAGAGATCCAAAGCAGTCATGTAGAGAAATTGTTTCTCTCTCTTTTTTTTGCTCAAACACAGCTTCTGCCAAATAGTCTGTCCAACTTTCTACTGTATCCACTTTTAGCTACTTGAATTTTAATTAAAAATAAAAGTTTTAATGCTGTGTATCAGAATATATGATTAATTTTCCATTGGCACCCTATGTCTTCAGAGGGCAGGCATGATAAGAGAGAAATTAAATTCTGTTTGATCATTCCACTTTTAGCTACTTGAATTTTAATTAAAAATAAAAGTTTTAATGCTGTGTATCAGAATATATGATTAATTTTCCACTGGCACCCTATGTCTTCAGAGGGCAGGCATGATAAGAGAGAAATTAAATTCTGTTTGATCA
>NW_007738929.1:4583-20730 GCF_000696425.1 Galeopterus variegatus
TCCACTTTTAGCTACTTGAATTTTAATTAAAAATAAAAGTTTTAATGCTGTGTATCAGAATATATGATTAATTTTCCACTGGCACCCTATGTCTTCAGAGGGCAGGCATGATAAGAGAGAAATTAAATTCTGTTTGATCATAGACAGCAGCTTAGTTCCCAAATCAGCCCCAGCCGTTTTAGAAGATGGATTTTATTCTATCACCTTCTCAGCATTGTCAGTGTTTATAGTTTAGTTATAGCTTTCAGTGCACAAATCTCTTAAAATGAATTGTTAGCAACTAACAACATAGTTATATGATTGTCCTGTAAAAGACAATACATTACTTATATGGATTTCAATACTCTTAGTCATAGGATTTTTTCCCCTGTCCTTTTCCAACGTAGAGCCTTCTAATATTTTACGACTTTTATAGTAATCTGCAGCAAGAAGTGAAGTGTAACTTCTATTGTTTTCTGTCTTTATATATTCCTCTGTGTGTGTATGTGTACATACATGTATCGATGCCTTCACATATTAATTCAAGAAGCATGTACTAGCATAGCAGTGCCAACTACGTATTGAGTACTAGTCTCTATTCTAAGCACTGAGGATCTTTCAGACAAATATCTCTCCTGGAGCTTAAAGAGTAGAAGGTTACATTTTAGTGAAAGAATATTTTTAATTGATTGATTGGCAACTTTTGTTGGTACTCGTTGCCAGTCTAGTACTGTGCTTGCATCTTATAGCCCAGACTTTTAGCATATACAAGTATTTCTTGGGGCCTTTAGATGGTATATGCTCTTCTTTTTGTGGCTTTCTGTCTTTCCCTTCTGTTTAAATTGCCTTTTCCTCCTTGTACATAAAATATCCTACATTTTCTATCCTTTTTGAATTACAATTTTCTTTAATTTTAAAATAAAACAGCTTTGGTATTTATTCCTATACCTTATGGGAAGTCCAGTGTTCACCTTCCTCCAAAACTTTTTGAAGATAACTGGAACTTTAAATTTCCATGGTTATCTCTTGCTATAAATTCATTTTTCCTCTGAATTCTCAGTGTGTGTTTTTCTTTCGAACCCCGTGGTCCTTTGCCTCTTTCTTTTTTACTTTGCTCATGAAATTTATTGCATGTCTCTTTTTTTCTAAAGGTTCTTTCAAGGCTTTAACAGTAATTTGGGTAAAATGATTAAGGATGACTACAACAAAAGCACAATCCAGGAACCATTTAAATAATCTCTGTGTTATGTATCATTTTTGTAAAGATTACATCATTCTTTTTTTTTTCTTTTTTTCCCTTTTTGTCTTTTTTCGTGTCCAGCAACAGATCGCAACCCTCAGTGTCATGCCCATACCGGACCGGGACCAGCAACGGGATCGCAACCCTCGGTGTTGCTCCCTCACCTCACTCAGCCAGTGAGCGGGAACTGGTCTGTATGTGGGATCCAAACCCTCGGTGGGAGTGCCACCTCGCTCCCAAGCGGCGCACTGTAGCAGTGCGCCACCGGGCCGGCCCAAGATTACATCATTCTTGACATGAAGTTAGGGATCAATCGAGGGATCTTCTCTTGGCCCTAAGTCATGTTGGTTGACCTGTTGGTTGTTCCTCTGTCCAGACACCTCTTCTGAGCTCCAGACCTTTATATCCAGCCTACATTATGTCTCATCTTTGACATTTCAATGTATCTCAACTTCCTATATCTAGATCAGATTCCTCTTCTTTACTTCCAAAGCAGTGCCTCTTTCAGTATTTCTTCTTTGATTGATAATTTTGCCATTTGTCTAATGCTTAAAAAGAAGTAGCACATTTATTCTAGTCTTGGAACAATGTTATAATCAAAGAAGCCTCAAACCAATAGGATTTTAATTTTAAAGCTAGTTCAAATATATTAGTTGCGACAAGTATATTGTTAACTAAAATAGATATTTAATCAGAAACATTACATAGTCTCTAGACTTTGGAAACTCCTAGAAAGTTCTTATTTCTCCCCGAAATAGATTTTTCTTTCAACTGAAGTGTCTATTCTTTTTGGGTTTTGTCTTTTTTTTTTTACCACTTCATTCCTGCTCTATATTCCTTATCCCACAGGAAGCTTCCAATGAGTCATGTATTGGCCTTGGTTAGGGAACATTTTGCTTCTTCTAATGTTCATTGTCAGTGATTTTATTACAATGCCAGACATTGGAAACTATGTCTTTCTTGCTTCAGACAGTGGGTGTGTGAAGTAGGAAGAGATGAGTGTGGAAAGAAGGGTTGAAATTAAGCATTCACGGCAAGAATCCTCTCTTCTGGATCCCCATCTATGAATAATTTTTGCCCCATCAAATGCCTGTGTGTCTTTCTTACTGTTATATGTTTTTTTAAGTTAGGATTGTGTCTCTACAACCTCAATGACTGAAATATTTGTTGAATAAACTAGCAAACATTTATTAAGTTTCTGGTAGTAGGTGTTTTCTCTTATTAATTTGTTTTGGTGTGTATTAGTTGTAGCTTCATTATGCATTTTTTAGTCTGAGAGGATTCCTTTATTTGACTTTTAGCTCACAGAAAAACAAAAACTTTGGCTTTTTGTCTATTTAGAATCAAAAGTACTGAAAAGCAACTCACTGCCTCAATATCTTTTTCTCAATATCTGCCAGTTTCTTGAAAGCTTATGATGAGAGGGTCATTCTATGCATCCTTAGGGTTTTAGATATTTTAAATTATTTTTTATATTATGTGAATATAAATTATATATAACTAAAACGTAAATACTCTAAAAGTATTATATTCTACTTTTCAAATTGCAAAATAAGATTGGGTTTCTATTCCTTAATTATGCAAGAAGATGTAGAATAGAGATGCTTTAAAAATTAAGTACTATTTTTAGACCTGACCCCTGACTAAAACTATAAAGATATTTACTCATATGTAAATATATATACATGTATTATATATATATGTACTCATAATACATTTTTAAATATTGTATACATTGAAATATATTATTCATTGTATTATTTTTTTCTTCAGAATACCAGAAACCAGGAAAATAGGGCAGTGCCTCTAGTACTGGTTATGCTAAAAGTAATGTTTTTGGAAGGCAGGTGGATTCATTGTATTATTTTTTTCTTCAGAATACCAGAAACCAGGAAAATAGGGCAGTGCCTCTAATACTGGTTATGCTAAAAGTAATGTTTTTGGAAGGCAGGTGAGGTTTGTATTTGCCAAGTTCCTTTTACTTTTTTTAATGTTTCCTTAAGTGTGTGCCTGTGCCAAGTTAACCGTTGTGAGAATAAGTAATTAGTTGGTTAATTATATTTAGTTGTTAACTATCAGTGGATAGCTGTTCTAAGCTAATGCAGGGAGAATCTATTTTGTGTTACTCATATTAACAGTAATTTATCCACATGTAGTTTCTTCTGTATGTAAATATGACTGCATCTACTAATAGTCAATAAGATAAATTGGTGAATTGTTTCACTTTTATATATTTGTCCCATGTGTCCTTCTGTGCAGGCATTAAGTAAATGGCTCCTTTACAGAAGCCATTACCCTACTTCCTTCCTCCTATTTATATTGATCATAAAATAATCAAATTATAGTATCAAGTTGACCAAATTTAATTCATAAAAAAAAGGCCTCAGACATGTTCAAAATAAGGAGCTATAATTAGTAAATCTGCAAATCAAAGAAATATATCTGCCAAATACAAAGTTGATTCAAACAGGTTGTTTGATGTTAGAGAACTGATTATGCAAATATTGTGTCTAATCTGGGCTTTTCTTTGTAGAGTATCAGGACAGTGACAAATGCTACTAGACTCCACCAAAGTTTGGAAATGTCTTTTTAAAGATACTCAAAATCATTTTATAACATGAGAATTTAGAAAGACAACAAAAATGACTCCTTCAGAAGAGTCATTTAAATAATTGATTTAAATTGATTAAAGTATATGTGATAAGTTAGGCATTCTGGTATCAAATCCAAATCATTATTCATCATTTTATTAGTAAAAGCTTTTCAAAAAATTCTTATACTAATGTTTAGGTGATAGGTCTAGTCCTGGTCTTGGTTCACATCATTTTTTTTTTTTTAAATAGTGTTTCTTCTCTGCTGGCAAAATTTTTTAGTCGTTTTTCTTTGATTCATAATGAGCTGTTCATTTCTAGAATCAATACTAACAAATAGAGATACTCTAATGAACTTCTGTGTTCAAAATTATTTATAATACAGAATCATTCTCGTATTAGTAATTCTTATAATGTCTCTCAATAAAAGATAAGAAAATATTCTAAAACTATAATTAATAAAGAGGCATTGTCCATAGGTGGAATTAACTCAATCCAGTTTTCTGAGGATCTAATGATTCAGAGAAAGAGTTGATAGTTGTGCAGAATTAATTCAAGTCTTAGCTTTTATTATTTGCTTGTTTATCTCTTTCAATGCTTCAGGAAAGCTGAGATCCAAAACTCAGTTGTGTCATAAGATACAGAAAAAATATATAAACCTGAAAAAATTTAAGTGTAGGTACTACAAATTAATTTCCTTGACTATCTAAGGGTTTTAAACAGTTCTTAAGAAATACTTAATTTTGAGTAGACCTTTCTATTGATAGATTTGCTAGCATAAGTTAACTGAAATTTGCTCAGAGTAACTAGATAAATTGCCCTGATACTGAATTATTTAATATTATGTTTGGCTAAAATCATATTTTGATTTTTGGCCAAGTGGATATTGAACAGTTCTTTCTGACAACACTTGATTAATAGATGTTCACTGCTTTTTAAGCTCCTTTTAAGCCTGTGATATCAGCAGGAGGATCACATTTATTCATTCATTTAAATTCAGCCAATGTTAATTGAACTTCCACTTTGTGCCAAGCATTATACTAAGTATCTGTGATATAGATTTAAAAAAAATGACAGTCCTTATATCGAATAAACTTATTATAAGGAGTAAGAATTTTTACTAGTTACCTATGGATGTGTAACAATTCACACCAAAAATAAATGACTTAAAACAGCAAAACTCATTTATTATATCACATGAATTCTGTGGGTCAGAAAATCAGGAGTGGCTACACTGGGTAGATATGACTTGGGGTATCTCATGAAGTCATAGTCAGATGTTGGTTAGAGTGACTGACGGGGCCCACTCACATGATTGAAATATCAGTGATGGTGATGACTGGGAGTCTCAATTTCTCTTAGGCTACTTGAGCTTCATCATGACATGGCAGTTGGTTTTTCCTAGAGCAGGTAATTCAAGAAAGAAGGCCAGAAGTTGCATTGACTTTTATAATCTAGCCTAAAACGTCAAATACCATCATTTTCTTTGTATCTATTTTGTCAAACAAGAACAACCATAATTAAATATGGGAGTAGGCTACACAAAGATGAAAACCTTTGGGGGGCTATTTGGAGGTGGACTACCACAAGCATCAGCAACAAATAATTACAAAACAAGTATATCAATGCAGCAATGGCATTATATACAAGGTAAACACATAGTCCCCAGAAAAAGAATAATAAAGGAATAATTGTATTTGAAGAAATGATAAAAATTACAATTACTAAACTGGGAAAACTAATAAACTTCCTCAGTAAGATGAAATAGAGTATATAACTGACAGATTTTAGAAAATTCAGAAGTTGTAAGTTGACAAGGAAAAACTTGGTGATCTAATGAATAATTATCTTTCTTTTTTTTTGACTGGTAAGGGGATCGCAACCCTCGGCACGGTGTTGTCTGCACTGAGCTCAGCCAGTGAGCGCACTGGCCATCCCCATATAGGACCCGCTTGGTGATCTAATGAATAATTATCTTTCTTTTTTTTTGACTGGTAAGGGGATCGCAACCCTTGGCACGGTGTTGTCTGCACTGAGCTCAGCCAGTGAGCGCACTGGCCATCCCCATATAGGACCCAAACCCGCGGTCCAGGTGCTCCCAGCCCCGCGCTCTCCCGAGTGAGCCACGGGGTGGCCCTCAATGAATAATTTTCTTACTACCTTGTTTAATTCTTATAACAGTTCACCAACTGTTTTAAGGAACAGGACTTTTGTGAGCATCGGTGGTAAATCTAAATGACTTCCACTGATACATACTCATCCACACAGGGAATATTAGCTGATTACATCTTTGGGATAACTTCTCCTGTCACAAGACTGATAATTTTCTGATGATCACTGAAAGTATTAATGAATTCAGATAAAAAGTTTAATTAAATATTGCAGTCATTTCTAAAACCAAATAGAAAACAGGACACAAACACACACACACACACACACACACACACACACACACACACACACACTAAAACCAAATAGAAAACAGGACACAAACACACACACACACACACACACACACACACACACATATATATATATATTTATTTCATGTATCAGTAAACATGCTAAATCACAATCATGCAATATTGGAGTTGTATAGTATCCTTAATTATACCCTGTAGCCAAATTGGCAAAATTTATAAAAGGTTATATTCTCAGTTTGTACAATTAGAATGAGACCAGGTTTTCCTATTTTCACTCTTATTACTCTTTCAACAGCTTCTTTCTAATGAAGACGACAGCCATCATTTAAATACACATCATTAGGTAAAGAACATAAATGTCAATAATACATTTTCTATTAAGTAGCAGGTTGATGGCACCATAAAAATGAAAATTTTTCAAGTTATAAAATATAGTCAAAGTCATAATGGAGTACATTAATATAGTTTGGCATTCTTTCAGTATTCCTTAGTGAACTGAGGAAGAACTTTAATTAAAAGTGATTTTGATTGCTTCACATTTGTACTGTGAAACAGGTACGATGTTTTCTAAGAAACCGTTCTTCACATGAAGTTAGATGGATGTACAGTACCTCTCAAATAGCTTCATTTATTTCCATTTAATTTTAATAATTTCTTTAATTGATATTTATTTGGATTTACGTCACACAAAGGGCTTGAATTTGTGAGTGTCCATCAGTGGCATATTAAGCCCCCTTTGTTTTAGTCAGTGTTTGTAAAAAGTAGATTTTCTACGTATGTAAGAGCCACATTTTGTACTAAAAGTTACATATTTCAAGGATTTGCCAAAGAACCTGACACTGAAACAAGATGCCAACTTTGTGTTTTTACCTCCTATATTGCCTCATTTATAACACTAACATATGGTCCTCCAAATTTACCCAATATCATTGAAACTGCATTTTCTAAAAGTAGAGATCTTCTGAGGTTCTTTTTTATCATATTGTTTTTTAATTTTATATTCATGAAAACTTTTAATTGTGTGTTATAAATAAACAAAAACAATATTTAAAAAAGAACTGTTGCTACTAAAAACTCTAACTTCAAGGAAATTTTATTTAGAATGGGAAAAAAGAAAAAAACCCGATCTTTTAGTCCTAAGTCAGGTAATTTTGCTACTTTTAATTTGACAGAGCATTAATTCTTCATGAAAAGTATAGATTAGTGCTTACTGTTAATTTAGGATACTTTTTTCAATATGCTGTAAGTCGGGAAAAATTTCATGTTTTAGGAGTATATGATAAAATATAACCTTAAATTAGATGCATAAAAATGAACTATATGAGGCTACTTCAATAAGCTCATGAAAATTTCAATTAAAAATAATATGAATCTTTCCATGAACTTTTTGAAGTGCCCTCATAATTCTAGATCAATTTGAGAAAATTTAAAGACAATCTATCACTGGAAAATCTATCCTTATTAAATATCTCTTCATTTTGTTGTTGTTGATCTTTGGTGTCGGAAATTATATAGCCATGAACTTTTTGAAGTGCCCTCATAATTCTAGATCAATTTGAGAAAATTTAAAGACAATCCATCACTGGAAAATCTATCCTTATTAAATATCTCTTCATTTTGTTGTTGTTGATCTTTGGTGTCGGAAATGATATAAAATTTTGGAGAGAAATCGAAAGGAAACTGGAGACATATGTCCACCAAGAAAGGCACAGAAGCTGCAAACTAAAGATAGATATCAGTAACACCCAAACTAACTGCAGGCTTCAAAAAAGCAGCTGTTATTTTTAAAAGCAGAGGAGGAGGCACAGAACACTAGTTTAACAACTGGAGTTGAGATCTAAAATCATGCATAAGGAATCAATGTACTTAAATCCTAAAGAAAAAGGAAAAATACATTGAAGGCCATGATAACTTTTAGGTCCCTGGAACTGAGAACCTGACTTTTAGAAAGCCCCTACCCTTTGGCTTTGTTTCTTTAAATTTCTATCTCCCTAGGTCTCTTCCCAGGAGCAGGCTGAGCAGGCTGTACTGAGAGTGTAACATTGTAACTGTTTCCCTCCCTTAGCCCAAGGTTTCAGTCTCCCCAACTCTCTGTTCCCATGAGCAAGCTGTACCCAGAATGGAACATTGTGATGGTCTTCCTAGGCTAGGCCAGATGCTAATCTTAACCCTATAAAGAAAGACACCCAACTTCGGCTCAGCCCAGCAGGTCTGCTTTCCTCTTGCTAAAAAAATCTTTTCTTCCTTTACCTGGCTAGCGTCTGATTCTTCAGTGACCTTACAATAACTAGAAACTTTAATTGGCAAAGAGCTTGTATTCACATATCTTATTAGATAATTTCCATTTGTGAATTATCCTCGAATCTAATCGTTATTTCATCATAACAGAAAGGAAAACTACAAAATTTCAGAAAGTCAAAAGATAACTTCAAATATCCCCTACACCTAAGACCTTCAATTCCTGCCTGAAGGAATCACACACCCAAATGCAGATACATGCACACCGAAAAAAGTACCACTAACTACCACACAGTGTCATCCATTAGGAAAACACTGCCACTCATGTCCATAGAGTTGTAAATATACTAATTTATATTTATATTTTTGTCATTCTATAAACATTTCTCGTATCAGCATCAAGCAAACAAAGAAACAAAAGCAATAGTTTCTAGATAAAGAGTAATCCTAGAATATTTATGATTTAATATATTAAAAATCCTTATTTCTTTCCTTCTTTTTAAAAGTATACTAATTGTCCCAGATCTATGCATGAGCTCTCATCTGGGAAGAGCAAAGCTTTACCTCTATATAATAATAGCTAACATAGTGGGCAGGGAAATCTCATAAACTGAAATCAATGGAAACATTTTCATGTTCAGACATTTCAACTCTATATACAGACATTCTACCCACTACCCCAGGGACTATTTAACCATTCTGAATTTGGATTTCTTCATCTACATGGTAGGGCTGAAATAATGATACCTAAAGACAGAAGTTCTGAATCATACAGAGTTTTTGTAGGCCTTTGTAGTTTGAATAGAATAATAATTCTATGTATTAAATAATATCTGAAGCTACAACAAAAACCCTAATAGAAAGCTTTCTCCAGGTGTAAATTTGGTAATCAACTCTGATGGATTGTGTTCAAAAGATAATTCATGCATTTAATTACAGATGTATGTTAGAAGAATAGAGATAATATATAAAGTTTACCTGATGCAAGTCAAACCAATTTTAATTGTTTTTATTTTAGCACAAATAAAATCCCTACTGCAACCAAGAATTATCTTCTATACTCAGTAAACAAGAAAGGTTGATATTTTTATTTTGGATCTATTTTTAAATTGAATAAATCAATATAATATCTAATGCAATGATAAGTATGTACTAGTTGGTTAATATTGTTTGAAAACTCTTGATAGAATTGTGTAGTCTAACATCCCACCCACTCAATAAATTTCTATGAAGACCTCTCACTAAATTACTATAAAATGGGAGTCCTTCTATGTAATGGGAAGCTCACTACCTCATGATAGAGGCTGTTTCATTATTCGGTTGTTCTAATTGTTAATAAATTCTAACTTAAATTGAGTTGAAATATGTGTCTTAATTATTTCCACTCATGAGATCTATTAACTCCCTGTGGAGAAACAGACAGCAGATTTACTTTCTTTTCTACACAAAAGCTTTTAAGTATTTGAAGACAACATCCACGTCTCCCTTTAGTAATTCCTTAGTCTAAAAAAAAAAATAACAAATATTTAAAAATATATTAGTTTTGTTTTATTTTTTAGTGAGTAGTCACTTTTAAATTTCCTTTTTATTGTGAACAGATATATGTCACCAATATGATTTGTTTTTGTTGTTAAGAAGAAAAACAACTCAGAAAAATAACAATGTAAAGTGTGAACAAACGCTGGTGTCCTCATTAAAATGTGATTAAATGTTTAAACTTCCAGTACATTAACACTGACATTTTGTCTTTTAAACAGTGTCAGGTAATGAAGGTCAACACAAGCAAGCGTTCTGTTTTGGGCCCTTACGTAGAAGCACGCTGTACTTGGACTTCACAGCAGGGACCTGTCAGGCACTGTTCTCCTCTGTGCTGCTTCTCTCTGAGTACTAGCTTGCAGCTGGCTCCAGCATATGGTAGTCTATGGAGATATTTTCTGGGGTCCACTGCCTCAATCACTATTTAATGATTAATTACTGCAGTCTGATGTCAGGGTGAGACATTCAATGCTTCAGGTAAAAATCTTAACTATAGAAAATGACAGCAGGCAGGGTTTTGAAAGCCGAGTTAACTTTGTATTTCTTCTGATGAATTACCTGATTTTTCTATCCACTTGTAAAGAGTAAGGGGAAAAAAACACAAAATCGTCAAGTAGCAAACGCCAACAATGACAGGGGAGGTATTCAGCAGAATAGTCTGTGATTGTCACTCACAATGAGAATAGTGCAGACAGATACACAATAACTAACTCTCTACTGGAAACCAAGCAAACAACTTTCAATTGACATTCCAGGACATAATGGCTCTGAGCTATGAAAAGAGTCTTCTGACAATGTTCCTAGTAAGCAAATAAGGGTGAGATATATTTTCTATCAATATATGGCTTTGAACTTGTACTCTGAAGAGTGAGGGGACCGTATTCTTTAGTATGTGTTATACTTAGCTGTGAAAGAAATAATTTAGTAAAAAGTCCAACCTGATATTAAAGTAGTATATTTTTATTTCTCAATAATTGCATGTAACTTTGAGCTATTTATATTCAAATAAATTTTAGTACGTAAGATGAAGCAGTAGTTTGACAGCTAATACTTATACTAACCTGAATCATGGAAGCTAAAGATAAACTTTGTATTCTGAGAAATTTAGATTGCAATTTAGAATAATCCAGGACTTACTAAAATTTTCATTGAATTAAGCTAATCTTTTTTATATTCATAAATGTTGATGATTGCTAGTTTTCTACAAAGCAAATTATTTGGCACTTATTCCTTATTCAGTGTCTATTTTTCTTAATTATAGTTACTTTGAAACCAGCTCAAAATATTTGTGGTGAACCAGGAATATAAAAAAAATCTGCTAAATAACTATCATTCAGTGATATTGGTCACTATCTCTTTCATGAAGCTTGGTAATGGAATAAGAGATGATTGGAAATGTTTTAAGAGTATAAAAACAATTTCCTGGGATCAATCAGGATTACAATACTCATTTGTTGAATGGATTACAGCAGATTATCAACCTATAAATGAGCATTTATTAGTTTATAATTTAGAACTCAGGATATGTTTTTTCCAGTGAACAATTTTATAAATATTTGTTATATATCTAGGCTAGACTGCCAAAATATCTTCTAATTTAATACTGAGCAAGTTTATATTTGTCATAAAAAATAGAGCAATAAATGTTACTGTGAGATAATATACAGTATTGAAATTACAAGCTTAGTGGTATTTATTTGTTTTTTTTGTGTTGTCTGTGTTCCAATTTTGAATTCTGGGATCACATCTGTCCTATTCCACATTCTCAGCAATGAATAAGAATTTGCTTTTCATGTTCAACTCTCTCCTTCAAATCATTCCACAAAAGCCTATTGCAGCAAGAAGAGAGTCTTAATGCCCTTAGTTTTAAATATGTAAGGGTCACATGTAAGTTATGTGATTGCCTCCAAGGGAGTGCTTTATTAGAACATAATAAGACCAAATCTCAATTCGCTAGATACATAGAATTTTTTGAAAAAGAAGTAAGGAAGAATTATAATTTCAAAATGACTTTTGATTTTCCTTGTTATTGGTAGACATAGAAAATTGAAACAAATATTAGATATAGACCCTGGAACACAGTAGAAATATTGCTTGTTTTTGTAACATTATTCTCCTCAACAATTTAAGTACTTTTAAATCCTATTAAAAATTCTAAAAGACAATTTATTTTGTTTCTGATTTCTTCATTGTAGATCACTATTCCTCATTTTGATGATCAGTTAGTGAATTCCAAGGGAGGTGGCAGTGACGGAACTTCCAAACTTTAAATATTTAGTTGATAAAATATAGGTTATTAGAATTAGATGAGTTGACCTATTATGACTACTACATTGTTCCAAATTTCCCCACAGTGCTGCCACAGTTTAGCTCCAAAAAGCTGTTAGTTGGACAGCCACGGGATACATTTTGGGCTTGCGCTAGGTGCACAAAAAATAAGAAAAAGATGAGTGAACAGATGAAGGAAATAATTTGGTGCAAGCGTATTTTAGAGGATCCTCAGGAGAGTCATAGTATAAAATCCTGAATTAATGATACCTGTTCATCTTGACTCTTGTTGAAATGGCCATGCAGTCACAAAATAGGTAAGTGCAGTACCTAACCACAAATACAAAAACACTACCAAACTCATTCAGCCTGCTCTAACCCCCAAAATAGGAGCATTCCAATTTCATTTGGTTGATCTGGCATATTTATATCCCCCATTTAATGAAGCCTGAAGAGTCAAACCAGCAGTGTTATGATGAGTTAACACCACAGCTTTGATTGCTCACCATCCAAACAGCAAAATTTCAGAATATCATTTTATGGGTTTTAAAAGACATTAAACTAAATATGATTGCTGCTCTATAAAATGGTAGAATAGTTTTCCATATACTGTATATATGCAAATATGCTATCCCATCTCAACCTCCAGTGCTCGTAGTAACTTACCCTTACAGCTTAGATTGAATAACTATTATTGGTTTACATGCATGTAAATCTTCCTTTTCATGTAACTAAGACAGAGCTAAGCTTCAAAAAAAAAAAAAAAATAGAGCAATGACTTACACACAAGACCATCTTGTTTAAAAGCTTTGCCTCATTATGCAAAGTATCCTTTCCCATTTGAAATAAACTCATAATGCACACTGAAGACAATGCATATGACCTGAAAATTACAAGGGAATCTTCTGAGTGTCAAATGTCTCATATACCTCTCATTTCTTCAGATAAATTTTGGGCTGGGGTTGAGGGATTCAGAAAAGAAGGGAATTATCATCTGAAAATACAAACTTCAGTGAAGATGTACTGTAGGGACATTCAATTTCTAGCTTTTAAGAGCCCCAGTAAATGCATAAATCATCATTTCATCAGCCACTCAGGAATCCCCAGATTACAAAGCTTTCTTGGAGTTATGAATATTAGTACAGTCATCTCAGAACTGCAGGGACTTCTTGTGTGATTCATTTATTTCCCAAATGAAAATCTATATTCATACTTTTTTTCCCCTTCAAATTAGTTGGTATAAACACAGTTGCGTAATGGTAGTTCATGGCCACAAGGTAAGGCCTGAATAGGTAGCCATAGGATTTGCCTTCAATTTGCCTAAGAAATGTCTTTCTCTTCCTTCATGCCTTGTGATATGCTCAGTAAACTTTCCTTTATGGCTTTCTCCACTTTTTTCACTAATATGATGACAACCATGACAATCATATTTTATAGAGGTATGCTCTTTAATGCACTGATGTGTAAAATAGGTTTACTGTACTTAAAGCTGCTTTTTACTGGAGAGACTATGTCACAATTACTTGACTATAATGATCGACAAAACTCAGAATACCTTCACTTTGGATAAGCATCATGAGCTGGGATACATGTCTAGACTATCCAACTTTGCCAAACTCCTTTTTCCTTTGTCTTTCAAGTATAGATTCTCTGACAAAATGTCCATAATTGATGATAGGACCCGCATTTTCTATGTTTCCTTCCAGATTTTTTTCACTATTCCTTGACTCTTATTTTTAAGAGGGAATACTATTTATTTTGGATATAAATAAAAATAAAAGTCATAACTTTCTCCTTGTCTGAATCTTAAAATGAGCATCTTCCCATGCATAAATTGTTTTACATTGGATCATATTGCATGCTTTCAGAGTTAAAATACTAAATGACCTACGTTTAATATATAAAGTATTTAGAAGCTCTTGCATCAAAATAAAATATTCATTCAGCAATTCAAAAATATATAAAGATAACCAATGAAAACAGGATATCTAAATTGATAGATACCAAGACACAGAGTTAAATACCAAACTGAGTGGGAAAGAAATATACATAGATCAATTTTCACAAGAAATTTTAGGAGTCTTAAAACCCTCAGCAATATTAAGAACTGAAAATGGGTCAGAGTATGAAGAAAAAAGGAACGTTTATCAGAAGGATATATTTTAAGAAAGGTGGTTTGTGAGAAAGCTTCCCATAGGTCAGGGTGCTCCCAGGAAGTATTCTACCCTACATTTGGGAGGACATAGACTAGGATCTGTCTCCTGCTTGAGAAATTTAGAAATAAGAGATTACAGTGTTCCTACAGTGGTGAGGTCAGGAGACTGCCACTATAGCAACATAGGACTGTAGTCCCTGAGATTGCTGGAATGATGAATACAAGTGTTCCCATGCACCTGTCAGCTTGGAGTCATTTTAAGTTCTATCTCAAAGGGCCATGTAGAATATGCTAATATCCTAATTATCCTGATTTGAGCATCACACATTGCATACAAGTATTGATACTCGATACTGTACCCCATGTGTATGTACAATCAATTATGTTTCAATAAATTTAAAAAATGAAAAAGAAAAAGAGAAAATAATAGAAGGTAGAAAGACATAGAAGAAACAAGCCCGGAGAGAAATTCTAGAGAATGAGAAAGGAATCCTTAGCTCTTCTGTAGAAGGGATCTTCAAGAAAAAGGATCACAGAACCTCCAGAGCACACATGAAAGCGCCTGTGTGAAGTTGGAGTCAGACTGGAACTTCTGCCAGGTGCAGACAACACCTCTACAGCTCACAGGGATACCATGTCAGTAAAGTTCTTTCTTTGCCCTTATCATTGTCCGTATATGTATATTTTTTCTCTGATCCTTCAAGTATTCCAAGATGACTAGCAAAGCAGTACATGGGGGAGGAGGGGGTTGTTAAAAGAAGCTCAAGGTGGAGAACTGGAGAAGAAATTAACAAATATCCCTTTGCTATTGCCAGTTCCAATCTGAAGTGGTCAGGCCCTAGCTGGGAAGAGAGGAAAAATATTTAATGTTAAATCAAACAAAAGCTTAAAGAAAGATTTAACCATGGCGTATGCCACCCAGAACCGTTCTATGATGGTGCTTTCAGGGTGAAAACTTAAGCATTTGTTAATTCAATTTTCCAATGAATTTTTTATTTGTTTTTATATATTTTGACCAGCACAAATATGTACCCTGGTTTTACTTTGTAATTATTAATGTCCAGTGAATTTTAGCCAGACTAGGGAAAGAAGACACCAAACAACACTGGTTACCTGGAAGCACCTTTATATTTACCTTTATTAATGAGAACATTTTTGCCGTATATATAATTATAGATTGACAATTTTTTTCAGCATTTTTCACATAATTTTACTACTCTTTGACTTCAGTTGTTTTATTGGGGAAGTCAGCTATCATAATTGTTGCTAATACAGAGCTAATACACTCTCCTTTCCCAGGCTGCTTCCAGAATAATTTTTATGTTGTTTTATTTTGTTTTGATTTTGTGATTTGAGCACCCTGCATATTTCTTTTTCATTTATTGTTCATTTGACAAATAAAAGTGTATACAGTTATAGCATATAACATGATCTCTAAGATATGTATGCATTGTAGAGTGGTTAAATAAAACAAGGGGCCGGCCTGGTGGCGCACTGCTACAGTGTGCCGCTTGGGAGTGCGGCGATGCTCCCGCCGAGGGTTCAGATCCCACGTACAGAACGGCCACTCACTGGCTGAGTGAGGTGTGGGAGCAACACCGAGGGTTGCGATCCCGTTGCCGGTCCCGGTCCAGTACGGGTGCGACACTGAGGGTTGCGATCCGTTGCCAGTCACGAAAAAAGACAAAAAAGGAAAAAATAAAAATAAATAAATAAA
>NW_007738929.1:21080-26094 GCF_000696425.1 Galeopterus variegatus
GGTGGCGCACTGCTACAGTGTGCCGCTTGGGAGTGCGGCGATGCTCCCGCCGAGGGTTCAGATCCCACGTACAGACCGGCCACTCACTGGCTGAGTGAGGTGTGGGAGCAACACCGAGGGTTGCGATCCCGTTGCCGGTCCCGGTCCAGTACGGGTGCGACACTGAGGGTTGCGATCCGTTGCCAGTCACGAAAAAAGACAAAAAAGGAAAAAATAAAAATAAAAAAATAATAAAACAATTAGCATACGCATTACCTCTTATTTATTTGTGGTGAGAACACTTAAAATCTACTCTCAGCAATTTTCAAATACATTGTTACATATATTACAGTCACCATGACAATATGGTGACTACAATAGATTTCTTGAATTTATTCCTCCTGTCCAGCTAAAGTTTTGTATCTTTTGACCAACGTAACCCCAACCTTCTCTACCTCTTGTGCCTGGCTCTTGTGAATAATGTTGCAATGAATAAGGGAGTGCAGGTATTTCTTCTGCATGCTAATTTCCTTTCCTTTAAAATATATACTCAGTGGGATTGCTGGATCATATGGTAGTTCTATTTTTAATTTTTTCTGGAACCTACATGCTTTTTTCTATAATGACTTGACTAAGTTTTGCTTCCACCAACACTGCATAGGGGTTCTTATTCCTCCATATCCTCACCAACATTTGTCTTTCATCCTTTTGACAATAGCCATTCTAGCAGGTGTGAGATGATATCTCATTGTGATTTTAATTTGATTTTCCCTAATAATTAATGATATTGAACATCTTTTCATATATGTGTTGACCATTTGTATATGTTCTTTGGAGAAAGGTGTATTCAGTTTATTGGTTTGTTTTCCTGCTATTGCATTGTTTGAGTTCATTATATATTTCAAATATTAACTCCTTATCAGTTGACTCTATAGGTTGACTCTTCACTCTGATGATTATTTTCTTTGCTGCACAGAAGCATTTTAGTTTGCTGGAATCTGGTTTGTCTCTTTATGCTTGTTTCCTGTGCTTTCAGGGTTATGTCCGAAAAATAATTGTCCATACTTATATCAGAGAGCTTTTCTCCTATATTTTCTTCTAGTGACTTTACAGTTTCAGGCCTTATGTTTAAATCTCCAATCCATACTGAGATGATTTTGTATATGATGTGAGATAAGGGTATAATGTAATTCTTCTGCATGCAATATACAGTTTTCCAAATACCAAGTATTGAAGAGGTTGTTCTTTCCTCATCCTGTGTTCTTGGACTATTTGGGGAAAATCAACTGAGCATAAATGCATGAATTTATTTCTCAGCTTACAATTCTATTCCATTGGTCTATGTGTCTGTTTTTATGCCACTACCATATGGTTTAAATTACTGTGGCATTGTAGTATATTTTGAAATTGGGTAGCATGATGCCTCCAGCCTTGTTCTTTATGCCCAATAATCCTTTGGTTATCTGTGGCCTTTTGTGGTTTGAAACAAATTTTAGGATTGCTTTTTCTATTTCTGTGAAAAATGGCATTACAATTTTGATAGTGATTGCATTAAATGTGTAGATCACTTGGAGTGATACAGACATTTTAACAATATTAATTCTTTCATCCATAAACATGGGATATCTTTCCATTTACTTGTAACTTCTTTATTTTTTTCATCAGTGTTTTATGATTTTCAGAGTGCAGATTTTTCACTTCCCTGGTCAAATCCATTCCAAAGTATTTTATTTATTTCTGTAGCTGTTGACATTAGGACTTTTTAAAAATTTCTTTTTGAGCTAATCCATTATTTGTATATAAAAACATTAATGATGTCTGCATGTTAATTTTGTATCCCACGACTTTACTGAATAGTTTATCAGTTCTAACATTCTTTGGTGTAGTCTTCAGGTTTTTATATACATAAGATCATACTATATACATATAGGGGAAATTTAACTTCTTCACTTTCAACTTGTATGACTTTGTTTCTTTCTCTTGCTTCATTGCTCTGACTAGGACTTCCAGTACTATACTGAGTAGACAAGGTGAGAGTGGGCATCCACGTCTTCCTCCTGATCTTAAAGGAAACCTTTCAACTTTACCACTGTGTATAATGTTAGCTGTGGGTCTGTCATGTATGGCGTTTATTGTGTCTAGATACATTCCTTCTATGCCAAATATGTTGAGAGTTTTTATCATGAAAGGATGTTGAATTTTGTTAAATGATTTTTTAGCATCTATTGAGATGATTATATGGTTTCTGTGCTTTATTCTGTTATTGTGGTTTATCACATTTATAAATTTGTATGTGTTAAACCATCCTTGCAGTTTTATGTAATGTATCTTTGTGTGGTTTTCTTAGCTACTTAGAGTTTCATGAATCTGCGCTTGACTTATTTCATGAGTTTTGCGAATTTTGGCCCTTATCTCTTTAAATAACATTTTCTCTCTACTTTTTTTTTTCTAAGACATAAATTACATGTAATTTTAGATATCTTCATAGTGTGTGATATGTATCTTCTGCTCTTTTTTGTACTGCACATTTTCTTGTCCCTTTGTGCTTCAATCTGGACATTTTATTCTACTTACCAATTCTTTATTCAGTTCTACCTAATGGCTGTTAAACCCACTCACTGAGTTCTTAATTTTGATTATTGTATCTTTCATAGCAATTTTGTCTTTTTGAAAGTAGTTTGGAGTTACTTGCAAAAAAAAAAAATCTGCATTATCTAGAACATAGTAATCATGTTTTTATTTAAATATATGTTTAACAATTCAGTCTCTTTATTTATTAATTTTAACATATAAAATCTCTGACTGGGAATTCCTTTTATATGTAGCTGCCAAGTTTTGATGAGGATAACAACACCCTGTCTCAGGTAATGACAACTCTGAGATAAATGTTGCAGACTTTCACTCTTGTTGATGTTAAGGAATGTTTCTGTGGCAGTCCTACATAATTGCACATATGGTCACAGCCTCTTGTGTGTAATAGAAACAGCAGAGGTTGTGGGTTTTTACACATGGTTTACATAATGTTGTAGACACAAATTAGGGTAATTTGGTTTTTGGCATATCTTATTTCTTTACAGGTTTAATTCCTTCTTAAGTCTGGGGTAATATTCTTGTGAGAATAAAGTCCAATTTACAAATAAAGGATAAAATATTAATGAAAAAGAGGAATTTCAGTGTGACGCATCAGTTGAAATTATACTTGTAAATACTTGGATAATTGTTATTTTATATCTGAGATAATTTCAAGTTGCAATTCTTTTTAATTTCAACATTTGACTCAGATTAACACAAACCTTGAGATTGTGTAATGATTGAACAAATAGCTTATAATTTAAAAATAATGGAAAGAGTTTTATATATATATGAGATTTAAAACTAAAATAAAGAAAAGGTTAAAAGTTCTAACAGGAAAATAGAGCTTAGATGAATCCAGTTTTTAAATGTGAATGAAGAGAAAATAAAACTAAGAAAGGTTTTAGTCTTTCACTGATCATGCTCTCTCGCATTAAGTGTAAGCAAAACAAAACAAAACAAAAAACAAAAAACACATAACACTTCCACATTTGCAAGTGTATGTCTGTTTACAATTTTAATACTATGTATTATTATATTAACTTGCTGTGCTCATACTATGTGTTAGGCATCATTTTAACCTCTTTACAGCCCTGTGAGGAGAGTATTATTGCTTCCCTTATTTTGTAGGTGAGAAAATTAGCACACAGAGACAATAAGTGATTTTTCCAGTTTAAACATTTGATGAAGAACAATCAGTTCACCAGACCAAATTTCAATAGGAAAACGTTTGCTACCTATGCTCCAGAGTCTAGATTCTAGAACCAGTGATTTATTAACATAAAACATATTATATATTAATAATTTTGTTAATAACTTGCTTTATGAAACAGTAGTATTAATAAAACTCCCATTTATATTATACTATAAAAGAGCAAGGAGCCTATCTATGCTAAGTTGTTAAAAAAGTAATACATATTGAACATGTATAAATAAGAAAAAGAATACTAATTATAAGATATAATTAAATTTGCTGTCTACTTTGGTTTATATGTTATCAGTCTGGCTGTTTTAAAAATTGTTTTAAATTGTTTGCACTAAATATTTGTCCTTACAAGCAAATTTGCATTAAGACACTGAGTTTCTATAAACGAATAGACCTTAAAGGGGGGGAAAAAAAAATGGTGCAATGAGACAGACATTAAAAAATAATGTTTGTGTCTCCATTTGGACCAGAAGACTTCTAGCACTAAATATTTGTCCTTACAAGCAAATTTGCATTAAGACACTGAGTTTCTATAAACGAATGGACCTTAAAGGGGGGAAAAAAAAATGGTGCAATGAGACAGACATTAAAAAAAAATGTTTGTGTCTCCATTTGGACCAGAAGACTTCTAAGTCCAAGCAGATATCTAAAGTAGTTAATTAGGAAATATAATTTCACTGGTAAATTTTATAGTTATAAGCTCATGCTCATAATGTACATAAAGATATTTATTTCACATGAGTATATACGGATCCAAGGATACACTTAAAATAAATTAGAGTGCTACTGGGGAGTGGTAGTCATTGGGTAAGGACTTAAGATATAAAGAAAAATGTGGAAGAGTGCAAAAGGCTTGACAAACTGATGAAGATTCCACACCATGGACTGAGGAATATGATTTACTCAAGTACAACTGAGGTCCAAAGGAAGCAGAGACATGGAATTTATGTTGGATACTGTAAAATATTCAAGTCATATGGTTAATTAAAAGACACTGTGTGTGTATGTGAAGGATTATCTATGTGTGTGTGAGCTTTAATATCTACATGTTCTTTAACCTACTTTACTTTAAGACTCAGATAAATCTATTAACATCTTACTTACAACCTGTACTTTTTGAAACTAAATTTTTCTTTACATCTATTCACATTTATGTCAATATATGAGGGTACTTTAAAAAGTTTGCAGAAAAACAGAATCGAAAAATAATATGAATTTTCCCCTGAACTTTTTCAATTACCCTAGTGTATTAATTTA
>NW_007738929.1:27146-28208 GCF_000696425.1 Galeopterus variegatus
TGTAAGTTCCTCAATGAGAAGAAAGGAACTGTTTAGAATTACTAAGTTAATGAAGTAAGGAAGATTCTGCTCATTGTTAGCATATTTGGAAATGAGTATGACATTCTTTATCAATAAGTAGATTTTTTTGTTTTAATTTTAAGTAGTCCTAGAAATCCTAATACACATATAAATGTAACAAGAATGGTCAAAGAAGTTTATCACTTCTCTGCTGGGCTGGAAACTTAGACTTATTGACAAGCCAAATCATGAACACACGTGCCTTCGATTTCAAGAATTCATCTGTATCTTCAAGATATTTTTTTTCTTTTCTAAATATACCTATAATTTTAAAAAAACCTATTCACACTTTTTTATTTTGTATTCAAATATTATTGCTTTTAGATTCCACATATGACTGATATCACATGGTATTTCTTTCTTGCCTGACTTCCTTCACTTAACATGATGGTTTCCAGTTCCACCATGTTTCTGCAAATGATAGGATATCATTATTTTTATAGCTGAGTAGTATTCCATTGTGTATATATGCCACAGTTTCTTTTTCTAATCCATTCGTGTGTTGATGGACATTTTGACTGATTTCATCTCTCGGTTATTGTGAACAGTGTTGCAATGAATATGGGATGATCCCGGGTTGGCAATCTTTGCTTTTTAATAGCTGTAAATTGGTTACTTGTGGGGAGTGACTCTGGGAATTGTCTATTCCACCATCTTGATGACATCCCCTCTTTTACATTTTAATGGTTAGGAAGAAAAAATAAAACAACAACAACTGAGACTTAACAACTGATCCTCTAACTTATCTAGCTCACATATTGATTTAAGTGTATTTAATACTAGTAACTCGGTTCTGCTCAGGTCACCTACTAGGGTCTTAGCTACCAGATGTACTGCCTCAGTAGGTGCTGAGCTGAAAATAGTTTCCAGTTTTACTAAGTCTCTCCAGACTCAACTGGCTGGAAGCACTTGCTATAACGGAAGATCAGGTGGTCTTTACGTTATATCTCAGCCTACGAATGCTTGGACCTCCAGTAAAAGTTTCCTGGACTCTCTACCACC
>NW_007738929.1:28529-37863 GCF_000696425.1 Galeopterus variegatus
CTTCACTTAACATGATGGTTTCCAGTTCCATCCATGTTACTGCAAATGATAGGATATCATTATTTTTATAGCTGAGTAGTATTCCATTGTGTATATATGCCACAGTTTCTTTTTCTAATCCATTCATGTTTTGATGGACATTTAGACTGATTTCATCTCTCGGTTATTGTGAACAGTGTTGCAATGAATATGGGATGATCCCGGGTTGGCAATCTTTGCTTTTTAATAGCTGTAAATTGGTTACTTGTGGGGAGTGACTCTGGGAATTGTCTATTCCACCACCTTGATGACATCCCCTCTTTTACATTTTAATGGTTAGGAAGAAAAAATAAAACAACAACAACTGAGACTTAACAACTGATCCTCTAACTTATCTAGCTCACATATTGATTTAAGTGTATTTAATACTAGTAACTCGGTTCTGCTCAGGTCACCTACTAGGGTCTTAGCTACCAGATGTACTGCCTCAGTAGGTGCTGAGCTGAAAATAGTTTCCAGTTTTACTAAGTCTCTCCAGACACAACTGGCTGGAAGCACTTGCTATAACGGAAGATCAGGTGGTCTTTACGTTATATCTCAGCCTACGAATGCTTGGACCTCCAGTAAAAGTTTCCTGGACTCTCTACCACCATCACCTCCCCAGCCCCTCACCCCCATAAACCCCTGCTTGCTTAGGCCTATCCTCAAATCCCAAAGTGCAGATATGTACCATAAAGGTCTGGGACCAAGATAAAGAAAACACAGGGCAAAGCATACATATTGGCTTCCTCCACCCCTTTTTACCTCACCTTTCAAGTCACTTTGAGGGCTATAGCATTTAGATGTAAAGTAATAATTATTCTTTCTTATACTTTTTCTTCCTTTCTACTTCGTTTATAACAATAACTCTTTATTTTTAATATTTATGTACAAATGAGTCATATATTTTCAGAACTTTTATAACCTGATTTCCCTTTAGTTCTTTGACTTTACACTTTTACTGAGACAGATGTGTGTTTGTGTTTGTGTGTGTGTGCACACACATGTGCAATGTTTAGAAAGATATCCCTATGCTACTTTCCAAGGAGACTGAGGCATTTTTGCCCCTTTGCCATTTTTTATCTATATGCACTTTCCTCCCCTTTTCAGTACTGAGTATTTTTTATCTTAATATATGTTTGTCATATTCTCTGTTCTTGATAAGTTATTACCATCCTATGACCAGTAAAATGTGATGTTCTCTACTTCTTTACAATATTTCAAACACAAATTTGGGCTACTTTCTTAACTCTCTTCAAACCATTATTTTAGACTGTCACCAAATGGGCATGAGTATGCATTCTGTCATTCAGTGTTATTAACTCTAATTATTGCTTTGGGTTTGTCATTTTCAAAGGCATTATATCTTTTTATAGATAAATTTTTGAAGTTTTCTAACAATTAAATCTCTTGTATGCAAACAATTTCTGCATTCTTAATAACTTTTCTCTATTACATTAGATACAATAAAAGCATTTGATAAAATCTAACACTACTTCATGATAAAAAGTATCAATAAACTAGGAATAGAAGGGAACTTCTTCAAACTGATAAAGGTCATCTGAAAAAAAATCTATAGCTAACATCCTACTTAATGGTGATCTTTTCCTCTAAGATGTGGAAAAAGGCCAATATTTCCACCCTTACCTTGTCTATTTACCATTGTACTATAAGTTCTAGTCAGTGCAATCTGGCAATAAAAAGAAATAAAAGGCATCCAGATTGAAAGGGAAGAATTAAATCTGGCTTTATTCACAAATTATATGATTTTGTACATAAAAAAATATTTTATATACAACAACTACTAGAACGAATAGTCTAGTTTATCAGTGTAGTCATACAAGATCAACATACAAAATCCAGTTGTACTTCTATATACTAGCAATGGGCTGCACAAAAATGAGATTATAAAAGTAAATCCAGAGGAGCAGCAAAAGAATAAAATATTTAGGAATGAATTTAACAAAGTTCAAAAAAAATTTTTTTTTGAGACTGGCCGCACCGCGCTCAGCCAGATGAGCACAGCAGCCATCCCTATATAGGATCCGAACCCGCGGCAGGAGTGCTGCTGCGCTCCCAGCGCCGCACTCTCCCGAGTGCGCCATGGGCTCGGCCCTCAAAGTTCAAATTTATACACTGAAAACTACAGCATAGGAAGGTACTTCAAAAACTTTATGAACAGATTCATATTATCTTTTAATTCTATTTTTCCATGAACTTTTTCAATTAATCTTGTATTTGCAAGTGATATTAAAGAAAACTCAACCAAAGACAGAGACAGTACATTTTGTGGATTGGAAGACTCAGTATTTATAAGAGGGTAATTCTCACCAAATTGATTTATATCGTCAATGCAATCCTGATCAAAATCCCACCAGCCTTTCTGGTATAAATTGACAGGTTAATCCTAAAATTTATTTGGAAATATAAAGAACCTAAAATAGCCAAGACAACTTTTAATAAGATGAAAAGAATTGGAAAACCACACTTTCTGGTTTTGAAATGTAGTATAGAGCTATAGTAACCAAGACAATGTTGTACTAGAAAAGCAATAGACATACAGACCAATGGAGCAGAATTGAGCACCCCAAGATAAGCCCTTACATTTGTGATTGTTTATGATATTCGGCAAAGGTGCCAAGAAGCCTCCATGAGAAAAGACAGTCTTTTCAACAAATAGTGTGGGTAGAGTTGGACATGTACATGCAAAAATGTGAATTTAGACTCTAAGTTATAGAACCTACAAAAAATAACTCATAATGGATCATAGACCTAAACATAAGAGCTAAAATTTTACAACTTTTATAAGAAAACTTTGAACAGCATTTTTATTATCTTGGGTCAGGCAGAGTTCTTAAATACAACATCAAAAGCATGATATGTAAACGGAAAAAAAACGATAATCTGCATTTAACCAAAATTAAAAGTTTTATTCTTCAAAGCATAATTATATGAAAAGCTACTCAGAGACTATATCTGCAAATCACATATATGATAAAAGACTTCTATCTAAAAGATACAAGGAACACTTAAGACATAAGAAGAAAAACAAAACACTTTTTTAAAAAAATGAGCAAATAATTTGAATGACCATTTAACAAAAGAAAATACACGGATAGCTAATAAGCACATGGAAAGATGTTCAACTAGTCATTAAGAAAACGAAAATTTAAAACACTATGAGATACCACTTCATACCTATTAGATTGGCTATGAAGAAAAACAGATAATAACAAGTGTTAACAAGGATATAGAGAAACGGGAAGTCTCATACGCTGCTGATGGGATGTTAAATGATGCAGCCACTTTGGACAACAGTCTGGCAGTTCCTCAGAATGATAAATATAGTTACCATATGACCCATAAATCTCACCCCTAGATATATATATACACAAGAGAAATAAAGAATTATATCCACACTAAGACAGACATAGACAAAAAGTGGAAACAACTTTAGTGCCCATCAATAAATGAATTAGAAAAGCATAATGCGGTGTATCCATACAACTGTATTGTGTTCAAAGATAATGATAGACGTACAGACAATGGAGCAGAACTGAGAGTCTAAAAATAAAACCTTGCATTTTTGACTGATTGATGTTGCAAAGGTGCCAAAGTGATTGTGCAGAAAAAGACAGTATTTTCAACAAATACTGCTGGTATCATTATATAATATCCTTTTTTGTCTCTGATAATTTTATTTGCCATGAAGCGTAGTTTATTTGACATTAGTATAGCCACTCCTGCTTCCTTTTGATTGTTCGTATTGTATAATTTTCGTTCCATCCTTTTACTTTCAAAGTGCTTTTATGTTATTACATATTTTTTAAATGTCATTTTTAATTAGCAAATAATAATTGTATATATTTATGGGTTACAGTGTGATGTTTTTATTTATGTTTACATTGTGGAATGACTAAATAAAGCTAATTAATAATTTCATCACCTCACATACTTATATATTTGTGGTGAAATATTTAAAATATACTCTTTTACCAATTTTGAAGCATACTTGAATTGAGTTACTTTTAGACAGCATATAGTTGAGTTATGCCTTTTGATCCACTTTTCCTATATTTGCCTATCAATTGGTGCATTTAGACCATTTCCATTTATGTAATTAATGCCATATCAATTGGTGCATTTAGACCATTTCCATTTATGTAATTAATGCCATATTAGGGTTTACATCTTCTCTTTGATTTTTTTATTGAGGTAAATAGACATAACATAAAACCTACCATTTCAACCTTCTTACAGTGGACAATTCAGTGCCATTTAGTAGATTCACAATGTCATGGAACCATCATGACTATACGGTTCCAGAACATTTTCACCACCCCAAAAGGAAACCCCATTTCTATTAAGCAGAGACTCCCCACAGCCACTGCCAACTACAAATCTGCTTCCTGTTTCTTCAAATTTTCTTATTCTGGGTATTAATATAAATGGAATCATATTATATGTGAATGCTTTGTCTGGCTTCTTTCATTTAGTGTGAAGTTTTCAAGGTGTATCCATGTTATAGCAACCAGCAGTTGATTCATTTTTATGGATGGATAATATTCCATTGTGTAAATAAACCACAATCTCTTTCTTCATTCAGCTGTTGATGTAAATTTGAATTGTTGCACCTGTTTTTTTGCTAGTGTGAATAGTACTGCTACAGACATTTGTGCATAATTTTTGTTTGAACATGTTTTCAATCACCCCAGTATGAGAATTGAGATGCCCTGTTACAGCATCCCAAGGGTGGAAGTCCGGGTTTCCCACTTGGCCTTTGCTGTCATGGGTGGGGGTTGGGCCACATTTTTTTTTCTGTGGAAAGAACAAGACAATTATTGTTTAAAAGTCTTCTGTCTTCGGGCGGCCCGGTGGCGCACTAGAGAGTGCGCAGCTTGGGAGCACGGCGGCGCTCCCGCCGAGGGTTCGGATCCCGTGTGGAGACCGGTTCCCGCTCACTGGCTGAGCCTGGCGGGTGCAACACCAAGGGTTGCGATCCCGTTGCCAGTCCCCAGTGTGGGCGCGACACTGAGAGTTGCGATCCCGTTACCCGTCAGTAAAAAAAGACAAAAAGGAAAAAAAAAAAAATCTTCTGTCTTGGTAGGCTGTGCCTTGTCTGGTTTGTTGGTTAGAAAGTGCAGGCCTTTATTGGAACTTTTTTTTTCCCTACACCCTTACAAGAACAGGGTTGCTAACTTAATCAGCCCCAAGTTTAGAACATAAGAGACAGAAAAAACAGTCCAGAGAACTCACCATCGTGATATTTGTGTCCTAGAGACCCTGGAAAGTATGCTTTCTTTACTCTACCTTTCTGAGTCTTTGTTTTACATATAATGTCTAAGGTTTTTAGTTGTACTTATTGGCAGAAATAAAGAAATATATGTCGATCCCAACTTCCTACAAGTGGTAGTCTCTAATTTCTTTTTATTACATAGAGATATACTACCAATTAGTTACTAGAAATCTGAGCAACTTTACAAGCTCTCAGAAGTTGTTCTTCAGCTTGCAACTATTTATCTGTTACAGTTGGCACGGTACCTACTTATTTGATAGATCACATCTGAATGAATTTAAATACAAAGATATACAACAAATTGGTAAACACATACCAGTAACATATTTATAGCATTATATGTTTGTGGTCTAAGTATCTTATCTATAAGAACCGTCACTTACACTTCACAGCAGCACATTTTTAGGATAGAAACTTAAGAACAATAAAATTATCCAGGTATTATAATAGTTAAATATGAACACTTGACCTTAGGAAGTGCGCATGTACCATCTCATATATGGGAACAATAAGATAGTGTCTCAGTCCAAGGGCAGCAAACTTGGGCTAGAGCTCTTTGAATTTCTGATTCTCAGGACAGGATTTTTACTAGAGTAAGGCTGAGCCTCCTGGTGGGTATCAAGTTGCAACTAGAAGGAAAAGAAAGAGAGATTCTGGTTTGAACTTTCTGAATCTTTGTCACTTTCCCATCTGCCACCAGTACAAAATATGCCTAAAAAGTCCACAGCAGCTTTTTTGACTTAGATATTGGGTTTGAATCTGAATATTTTTTGATTCTGTTGTAGTTGCCAACAAGAGACCATTTAATGAGGTTATTCTTCCTCATTGAAAAGAAACTTTTATTGCTAAAAAGGAAAAATCATTATTATGGATTGAATTGTGTCTCCCCAAAGTTTATTGTGTTAAGGTCTTGGTCCCCACCGTGACAGTGTTAAGAGGGTGAGAAATCTTATTATGGTCATTGAAAGGTGGGGTCTTGAAGAGGTGATTAGATTGTGAGGACCATGCCCTAGTAAATGGATTAATAAGTTGATTGTTTAGTGGTGGTTGTAGGCATGGTTCCGAGGGCTTTAAAAGGAGAGCACATGAGGAGCTATCTCTTTTTCTGCTTCTGCCATTTTGCCACATGACACACTGCATTGCTGGATTAACCTCACCAGATGTGTTCCCTGGACTTTGGACTTCTCAGACTGCAAAATTGTAAACAATAAATATTGTTTCTCTATTAATTACCCAGTCCCAGGTATTTTTGTTATAAGCAATAGAAACGTATTAATACAATCCTGCATTTTTTTTTCGTTAATCAAAATAGTAACTGCTTGCCCTAGGATATGAAAAGAGTGGAAATAGATCACTGATATAAATCTGTGATATCTATAATTCTTAAATAAGCATCATCATATGCTTGGGTCATTAATAATTTTATCACATATTAAAAGTCTGTATTAAATGCATTGTAAATGAATATTAATTATATGCATCGATTAATTGTTATATTTGAATAATACCTGAGCATGTTTTTATGCTTTTTAACTTTAGTAATCTGATTTTTAAGTATCTACTAAACCTTGATACAATTTAAGAATTTCAAAGATCAATCACCAATATTGACAGTTTCAAAAATTAGAGTAAATGTTTTTGCTCGGTAACCTTATTTTTTAACTAAATAAAAGTTGCTGCATCAAGTTTTAGTATCATTTTAAAATATGTCCTTGTAGAAGTTGCTATAAATGTTGACATTTTCAGCAGCATAAATTTATAGTGACACTGAATTTTTATGACACCATAAAAGTCCCTACTCATGATGACATCTATAGCTGCATTTTCACAGAAATATAAGAATTTGTATCTTAGACATGTGGTTTAGCCTATCTTGTTTCTCAAAGAAAGGAAAATGGGGTAACAAATATTTTTGGTATCCCCACAGAAGTCTAATATGTAAGTCATAGGAAATTAAAGATTTGGTTTTATTCTTTTACTATCTAGCAGCCAAAGAATATGTATCTGTTACTTTTTTAATCAAACTAGTTGAAAGAGAAAAAGGAGAGGTTTAGCTAGGAATTGGATAAGTCTATAAATGGAGGAATTGGCAAGTTTTTATAGAGAAACAGGTAACAAAAGCAAAGATGTTATCATTAACTATGCAGAGACTTCCTGGGATATTGCTGTCTTAATTTGCCTAATTGTTGAGACCTTGAGCTAAAACATGTAGAGAAAATGATAGACAGTATTGCATGTAAATCAGTGTTTTGAAGTTTATTTGTAGTTGAAAAGAAGGCAATATATTTTCTAGGATAAATATAGCCAAAATATTTAGAAAATTCTGCTCAGGACAAATTTATACTTAATAATATTAAAATTTTTCTTACAGTTACATTTTATCAATAGCTGACTGCTGGTTCTTGGGAAAATGAGTGGAAATGTCTCAAACAGAAACTTATAAAAGTTGTGTATTTTATGAACCTATGTTCACTGATCTCAAGCTATCTGGAGGAACAGAAGAATTGTGACTTCCAAGAATAAAACAACTTTTGGCAGGTTATTCATTCTAAAGAAAAGTTAACTTTATACATGAAATATTAGAGTATTTGTGACTCAAGGTGTTATGTGAATGTGATTTATGAATAATAGTTTAATTTCATAATAGGCAAGGTGTCTGCCATTAGATTGATAGTAGTGTTGGTTTACACTATAATTTGAACTACAATAAATTGTATCATATTAACCCTTAGAAAACATGTATCAATTTAAGTTTAAGATCTTCCTATTACACTACTGTGATTTCTTTTGCATGAGTTGGCCTTTCTCATTTTTTGACTTTGAGCTTTAACATTGTCTCTTTAATTGGCTATCTGTGAATGTTCTAAGTTCATATCCCCTATCACAGTACCATTTATATTTTCTTATTAGCACTTTGCACTTAACTTGTTTGTTTGTTTGGTTACAACTTCTTGTTTGTTTGTTTGCTACTATTATAATTTATTTTACACAACAGACCATAAGGTTCAATCCGATAGGTAAATCTTTTTATCTATGCATAATAATCAACAAAGTTATTAGTGCATGACAAGTATACAGTAAACATTTCAGGTTGGAATAAAAAGTGAATCTTAATCTTCTGTAATTGAAATATTGAGATATACTCAAATATTATTTATTGGTTCTCTAAAACTATTAATTAAATGAACAATTTTCTTATTTTCAATTTCTTATATAAGAAAAGTGAATTATAAACTATATTATTTTAAAATAAATGATATATACATGTGTGTATTACTTGAGTTATATAAATACAATTTATCTGTAACTATTACTAAATAATAGAGAGAGTGCTATGTGTTTTATAATCATTATTTTATTTAATTCCTAAAGCAGTTTTATGAAGTAGATATTATTTTTTACATTTTATGTGAGACAGAATGGTATCTCCTCTTGGGGAGGTAAAAAGAAGGGGTGAGTTAAAGAATAAAACAGCAGGAAGTAGAGTTATGGTTTGGAGAATAAGGGAGGGAGAGAGAAAGTGAGGAGGGGGGAGAGAAAGAGAGAGAGAGAGAAATTTTGAGGAGCTAACCTGAAATTTTAAGTGAATAATTCTAGTAAAGAATATGATTTGAGTCTTTTGTTTTGTTTTGTTTTGCTTTAGTCAAGAGAACTCAATTTATACTCCATTTTTTTTTACCCCATTTCTATTTGTGAGTGGGTGGGTGGGGAAATGGCTCAGATGAGCTGCTGTGTGCTGGTTACATTGGGGAAGAGATAACCTTTATTTTAAATAATTTCTCTGGTCAAAAATGCATGATCAGTTAAGAATACAACTTCACCATAAACTGTCCTTAGAATTATGTGTTTAGAAAATAGGCATTGAAAAGACATGAGCTGTGATGCTTTCACAAAATTGAGGAAGTGTAATAGAATTCTTCATCAAAGTGCAAGCCTCCATTTGTTTGTTACCTACCATTCCCTGAGAATTTTTGGTAATGTTTGGAAGGGGAATAGAGCTCAGTGGAAGACAGTGCACTT
>NW_007738929.1:39274-40033 GCF_000696425.1 Galeopterus variegatus
TAAGTGAATAATTCTAGTAAAGAATATGATTTGAGTCTTTTGTTTTGTTTTGTTTTGCTTTTGTCAAGAGAACTCAATTTATACTTCATTTTTTTTTTCCCATTTCTATTTGGGAGTGGGTGGGTGGGGAAATGGCTCAGATGAGCTGCTGTGTGTTGGTTACATTGGGGAAGAGACAACCTTTATTTTAAATAATTTATCTGGTCAAAAATGCATGATCAGTTAAGAATACAACTTCACCATAAACTGTCCTTAGAATTATGTGTTTAGAAAGTAGGCATTGACAAGACATGAGCTGTGATGCTTTCACAAAATTGAGGAAGTGTAATAGAATTCTTCATCAAAGTGCAAGCCTCCATTTGTTACCTACCATCCATCAAAGTGCAAGCCTCCATTTGTTTGTTACCTACCATTCCCTGAGAATTTTTGGTAATGTTTGGAAGGGGAATAGAGCTCAGTGGAAGACAGTGCACTTCTTCAAGAACTTCACTTTTTTACTAGAAGAGACCATCCCTACTGGTACTGGGGTGCTTCAATAAGACAAAAAGAAAGCAGCTTTGAAATGGCTTGTGGAAGCTCATGCTCCATTACAAAAACGGAGAAGTTTAGAGGGTGCTGTACTGGGGTGGGGAAAAACTCTTTAAGATGAGAGTAGAACATTTTACTGAAGTGAAAAAGGTAAGAAATGTTGGAGGCACAAAAATGCTGAAGATTAAGTGGCGGTCTTTGAAGTCTCACATACAAAATTTTTTGCATGCT
>NW_007738930.1:0-211 GCF_000696425.1 Galeopterus variegatus
ATTTGGGGACAAATCAGTGCATCTCAAGTCTGCACGTAAGTCCCCTCTGTTGAGGCTCCCCGGTGACATCTCTGAGAAGCCCCTCGGACCGACGCAGACGGGCTTCCGCGGCCACCACCTCCCTCCAGTGGCTCTTCCCTCTGCATTCGGGGCTCAGTCTCGCTTTCCCTCCGTCCCTCTGTCCCTCTGCTGCCTTCCTCTCTCCTTTCCT
>NW_007738930.1:5854-6843 GCF_000696425.1 Galeopterus variegatus
ATAGCAAGTGTTGTGTGTATGCACTTCTTTTAAGGGAGAGAGTCCCCAACCTTTGTTTGATTCTTTAAGAGATTAAGAAACCCTAAAAGTTAAGAACTACTCGTTTGCAGTCTCGGGTAGGCTATAGTTCTATCTTCATTTTACATACATGCATCACGTCATACTTTTTCCTGGACTTAGTTCAGGTGGGCAGAGCACAGAGGGTGAGGACCAAGATCACAAAGCAAATTTGCCATCCAGAGTCCTGACCTCTCCCATACCCCCTGGCAAGGGCAAAATGATAGTTCAGTCTCACAGGCACAAATTGATACTCAAGGATGTGTCTACAATAAACGTATGTCACAGACAGGCAGTCAGTTATGGGGGTCCAAAGAAAAGAAGGCGTGTCTCAACAGGTGAGGTGATAATGGAAGCCATCAGAATGTTTGAGGGGAGTCCTCCCTCTAAACTTAGAACAGGATGGTCGAGGGAATTGAGAGTGCTGCCAATCAAGGGACTTCTACAATGGGAGAAATGCTGCAGAGGCAAGAACCAGGCTGAGCTGGAAAAACACACCTTTACAGTGTGAGCCTACCAGGAAGGAAGGAAGGAAAGAGAGAGAAAGGAAGGCAGACAGACAGACACAAGGCATGGAACAAAGGTTTTCAAGAAACTGGACATCAGGCAGTAAAAAATTAAGATCCTTGAGAGATGGAACACAAATGAGATGGACCTGTGATTCCCTCAGCTTACTGTCTTGAAAGCACTGCAGGGAGGAGGCACCCAGACCCCAGAGAGTCCCTGAGTTGAGAAGATGAATCTTAATGTGCATGGAGACCAAAGTGGAGTGCTGAAGATGAGGAGGCTAGAGACAGACCCCAGAGATCATCAGAGGGCCCCTGTGGAGCAGTCAGCAGAACACTGATGAGCACATACGTGTGAGGAAACCACATGAGCCTGAGGAAGAACCTTCTGGAAGGATTAAGAAATGGTCCATGGAGGTCATTCAG
>NW_007738930.1:8194-9691 GCF_000696425.1 Galeopterus variegatus
GCAGTGGAGGAACACATCAAAGTAGTGAAAGAAAACAACTGTCAACCTAGAATTCTATCCTCAGCCAAAAAAATTCTTTTAGAAGTGAAGATAAAGTAAAGATGTTTTCAGACAAACAGAAGCTAAAAGATTTCATCACCAGGAGAAATGTTAACCAAAGTTCTTCAAAGAGAAGGAAAATGATACCAGATCAAAATATGGTTCTACACAAAGAAATAAAGAGCACTGGAAATAGTAACTATGCAGGTAAATACATAAGATTTTTTTATTATTTAAATTTTTATAAAAGATAATTGGCCATTTAAACAAAATTAATGCCAATATATTGTGGGTTTATCTATATGAATAAGTAAAATGCATATATGATAATGATATAATAAAGTCCAGGAAGAAAGAAATGGAAGTAGATCACCATTAGGTTCTTATACTATACATAAAATGTTATAATATTACTTGAAGGCAAACTGTGATAAGGTGTATACCATAAGTTCTAAAGCAACCACTAAAATAACAAAACAAAGAATTAGAGCTAATAAACCAAAAATGGAGATAAAAATGGAACCATAATACTCAATCAAAAGACAGAAAAAGAAGGAAAAGCGAACACAATCAGTAGGAAAACAAACAGCAAAATGATAGACTTAATTCTAACCAAATCAATCACATTAAATGTAAATCATCTAAACAACCCTATTTAAATGCAGGTGTTGTCAGATTAGTAAAAGAACAAGACAGAGTTACACATGGCCTACAAGAACCACACTTTAAATATAAAGCAGAAGTAAAAGGATAGGAAAAAAGGAACTATGCTAACACTAGTCAAAAAATAAGCTGGAGTGACCATTTTAATAATGACAAAGTCAAATTTCAAAGCAAATAATATCCTGATGTATAATTAAGGTCATTTTGTAATGATAAAGGAGTCAATCAACCAGGAGGACACAACAGTCTTAAAAGTATACTCCCTTAATAACAGAGTTTCAAAATACGCAAAGTAAAACCTGGCAGAACTGCAATGAAAAATAATTTCATAATTATAGTTGAAAATTCCAAAAACCTCTCCTTGATAATTGGTAAAACAAATAAATAGGAAATCAATGAAAATATAAATGACATGGGGCCGGCCCGGTGGCGAATAGCACTACTAACCAGCCTGACCTAATCAACATTAACAGAACATTCAACCCAATGATAGCAGAATACACATTTTTTTCAAAGNTGGTGAAAGCTATAAATCAGCAGATCTAAGAAGCTCAATGAATGTCAATCACAAGAAACATAAAGAAAACCACACCAAGGCATGTCGTAATCAAATCACTGAAACCAGTGCTAAAGAAAATATCTTATGACCAGCCAGGTAAAAAGACACATTACACACAGAGCAGCAAAGATAGGAATGATATGAGAATTCTCACTGAAAAAATGCAAGCAAGAAGGCAGTGGAGGAACACATCAAAGTAGTGAAAGAAAACAACTGTCAACCTAGAATTCTATCCT
>NW_007738930.1:10328-11355 GCF_000696425.1 Galeopterus variegatus
GCGATCCGTTGCCGGACACGGAAAAAGACAAAAAAAAATATATATATATATATATATATATATAAATGACATGAATAGCACTACTAACCAGCCTGGAAACCTCTCCTTGATAATTGGTAAAACAAATAAATAGGAAATCAATGAAAATATAAATGACATGGGGCCGGCCCGGTGGCGAATAGCACTACTAACCAGCCTGACCTAATCAACATTAACAGAACATTCAACCCAATGATAGCAGAATACACATTTTTTTCAAAGATTATTTACAAATATAGGCCATATTCTGAGCTAGAATACAAATTTTAACACATTTAAAATCACAAATTGTGCAAATTATGTTCTCTGACCCCAATGGAATTCAGTTAGAAATCAATAAAAGAAAGATATCTGGAAATTTTCCAAATATGAGGGTGCTTCACAAAGGTTCATGGAAAAATAGAATTAAAAGATAATACAAATCTTTCCATGAACTTTCTCAAGTACACTCATATTTACAAAATTAGAAATTAATTAATAATTAGAAATTAAAAGGGAAATTACAAAGTATGTTGAGCTAAATTAAAAATGAAAACACAGTATTATCAGAATGTGTGGGGTACAGCTAAAGCAGAACTTAAGGGAAAATTTATAGCATTAAACACCTGTATGAGAAAAGAAGAAATGTCTCAAATTAATTACTTCAGCTTTCATCTTAAGAAACTAGAAAATGACCAAAACTTATGGGATGCAGCAAAAGCAGTACTAAGAGGGAAGTTTATAGCAATAAATGCCTACATTAGAAAAAAGAAAGCTCTCAAATAATCAGCCTAACATTACATCTCAAGGAACTAGACAAAGAAGAATGAATTAAGCACAAAGTTAGCAGAAGGAAGTAATAATAAAAATTAAAGTAGAAATAAAAAAATAGAGAACAGAAAACAATAGAAACAAATCAAGTAGAGAACAGAAAAACAAAACTAAGAGTTGGATTTTTGAAAAAAATAAACAAACTTGAAAACCTTTAGCTAGACTTAATAAAAAAAAA
>NW_007738930.1:12246-13993 GCF_000696425.1 Galeopterus variegatus
AAAAAAAAAGAGAGAAGACTCAAACACAATTAGAAATAAAAGAGAGGACATTACAATGACAGCCTCAGAAATAAAAAGGATCATAACAAACTTTTATTAATAACTATACATCAACAAATTGGGTAACCTAATGAAATGGATACATTCCCCCAAACATACAGCCTACAGAAACTAAGTCAAGAGGTAGAAAACCTTAAACAGACAAATAAGAAATAAGGAGATTGAATCAGTAATCAAAAACCTCCCAACGAAGAATGCCCAGTACCAGATGGCTTTACAGGTGAATCCTATCAAAGAAGAATTAATACCAAACCTTCTTAAACTCTTCCAAAAAACAGGACTACAGGAAACCCTTCCAAACTCATTTTATAAAGCCAGCATCATCCTGATACCAGAGCCAGACAAAGGCACCATAGGAAAAGAAAACTATAGGCCAATGTATCTGCTGAACAAAGATAAGATTTTATCCTTAATGAAATACTAGCAAACTGAATTCAACCACACATCAAAAAGATTATACACCATGGCAAAGTGGGATTATCCCTAGGATGCAAGCTTTGCTCAGCATACACAAACCAATCAATGTGATACACCACATTAATAGAATGAATGATAAAAGCCACGTGACCATCTCAATAGATGCAGAAAATGCATTTGACAAAGTTCAACATCCATTCATGATAAAGAATGTTAACAAAATAGGTACAGAACAAATTTCCTCAACATAATAAAGGCCATTTATGAAAAACCCACAGCCAATATCATAATCAATAGGGAAAAAATTGAAGCCTTATCCTCAAGATCCAGTACAAAGCTAAGATGCCAACTCTCACTACTTCTAGTCCACATAGTATTGAAGTCCCAGCCAAAGCAATTAGTCATCCAAGTTAGAAAGGAACAAGTAAAAGTCTCTGTTTGCAGATGGCATGAGCATATGGGTAGAAAACCCTAAAGACTCTATCTAAAAAACTGTGAGAAGTGAAAGATCTGTAAACTGAAAACTATAACATACTGATGAAAGAAATTGAAAACAGCACAAACACGTGGAAAGATATCCCATGTTCATGAACCAGAAGAATTAACATTGTTAAAATGTCCATACTACCCAAAGCAATCTATAGATTCAATACAATCTCTATCAGTTCCAATGGCATTTTTCACAGAAATAGAAAAAAAAAAATCCTAAAGTTCACATGAAACCACAAAACACTTCAAATAGCCAAAGCAATTTTGAGAAAGAATAAAGTAGGAGGCATCACACTATCTGATTTCAAAATATATTACAAATCTATAGTAATCAACACAGTATGGTACTGGCATAAAAACAGACACATAGACCAATAGAGCAGAATAGAGAAATCAGAAATAAGCCCTTGTATTTACAGTCAGCTAATCATTGACAAGAGAGCCAAGAACATACAATGGGGAAAGGATAGTCTCTATGATAAATGGTGTTGGGAAAACTGAATGTTCTTATGCAAAAGGATGAAACTGAACCCTTGTCTTACACCACACACAAAAAGCAACTCAAAATGGATTAGACTTAAACATAAGACCTGAAAATATAAAACCCCTAGAAGAAAAGACAGGAAAAGTCTCCTTAATATTGATCTTGGCAATGACTTTTTGTTGCACAGGAAACAAAAGCAAAAATAAACAAGTGGAACTATGTCAGACTAAAATGATTCTGCACAGCAAAGGAAACATTCAACAAAATACAAGGGCAACCTATGGTTTGGGCGAAAAT
>NW_007738930.1:14569-15310 GCF_000696425.1 Galeopterus variegatus
CAACAGGCTTATGAAAATGTGCTCAACATCACTAATCAACAGTAAAATGCAAATAAAAAGCACAATGAGATATCACTTTCCATCTATTATTAGGGTGGCTATTATCAAAAAGACAAGGATTAACTAGTATTGGCAAGGATTTGGAGAAAAAGAAACCCTTGTACTCTGTTGATGGTAATGTACAGTCACCATGGAAACAGTATAGAGGTTCCACCCAAAATTAAAAATAGAACTACCATATGGTCCAGCAATCCTGCTTCTGGGTATATAGCCAAAGGAAATGAAATCAGTATGTCAAAGAGATGTCTGCACTCCCATGCTCACTGTAGCATTTTATTCACAGCAGCTAAGATATGGAAACAACCTAAGTATCCATTGATGGTGAATGGATAAACAAGTTGTTTTATATGCATGTATATAATGTAAACATTGCATATAATGGAATATTATTCAACCTGCCATTTGCAACAACAGAGATGAACTTGGAGGACATTATGCTAAGTGAAATAAGGCAGACAAATAGCACATGATCTCACCTACCTGGGGAATTGCATTATACGTATATTTGGATTCAAGTTATCAAATACTTGATTAGAATGTTTGCATCTATGTTCATGAGAGATATTGGTCAGTTTTTTTTTCTTCTTCTTCTTTTCTTTTCTCATAATATTTTTGTCCTGTTTCTGTATCAGGGAAATGCTAGCCTCAAAGAATGAGCTGAGCTGTATTTTCTCCTCTTCA
>NW_007738930.1:15827-21592 GCF_000696425.1 Galeopterus variegatus
AATAGCACATGATCTCACCTACCTGGGGAATTGCATTATACGTATATTTGGATTCAAGTTACCAAATACTTGATTAGAATGTTTGCATCTATGTTCATGAGAGATATTGGTCAGTTTTTTTTCTTCTTCTTCTTCTTCTTTTCTTTTCTCATAATATTTTTGTCTTTTTTCTGTATCAGGGAAATGCTAGCCTCAAAGAATGAGCTGAGCTGTATTTTCTCCTCTTCAGTTTTCCTGGAAGAGTTTGCATAGAATTGGTAATATTTTTTCCTTAATTGTTTGGTAGAATTTCCCAGTGAAGCCATCTGGACCTGGAGTTTTCTTTGGGGAAGGTTTCTTTCAGCTAGGTTTCTTTAATAGTTACAGGGCTGCCTGTGTACACTCCCCACAGCACTTGCCCCCACCTTGCTCACAGTGGAAAGGAGATGGGTGCCTTGGACCAGAGATGTGTTAGACAGTGTCTTTCAAGCCATCCCTCTAGTAAAAGTTTTGAGAATCTACACCCAGGAGATGTACACAATTGTCCTTCAGTGTCTACCAGGGATTGGTCCCCCTCCAGGATAACAAAATTTGTGGGTGCTCAAGTCCCTGGTATACTGGCACAGCATTTTCATATAACTTAGCACTTTAAGTAGACTTAAAGTCATCTCTAGATTACTTATAACACCTACTTCAATATAAATGCTATGTAAGTAGTCACTGTACTAAATTGTTTTATTTGTGCTTTTTATTATTGTATTGTTATTATTTTTTAAAAAGTATTTTCAATCTGCAGTTGGTTGAATCCCAGGATGTGGAAACTATGGATAAGGAGGACTGACTGCATTTATTCATAAATTACATACAGGTACTTATTCTGCCATATCAATATATTTAAAAAATCGTAACAAGCCACAGAAATGTTTCCTTTAAAGACAAGGTAAAAACAAGCAGACCTCCTTGCATTTTCTTCCAGGTGCTCGCTGCCACCTTGCGTACCCGCTTTGGAGCCGGGGGTGGAGCTGGGGCCTCCTCATCTGCCACCACCAGGGTGCCCGGGGGGATCTCCTGGGCAGGGCTTCTGGGCCCAGCAGCATCACTCTGTCCTGTCGTATGTATATATTAGAGGCCCATCAACTAAATAAATTTTGAAAACATCAAACTTGATTCTCTTTTAAGTCTCTTTCCCTGTATTCCTCGTTGTATTTCCCACCATATAAAATATAATGCACTCTTCTTACTGGGAGTTAGCTTTAACAAGGGAGAATATAAATATTTTTTTAAATCTCTGGGAATATTTTAAATATCACAATTAAAACTCCACATGTAGCAAACTATGCACTACTAGTGCAAACATTTCCTGACCAAAGAAACGTATCCAACTTCTTCAGTCTTGGTTCTGCGTCGTTCCTCCGCATGGCCATCTCCACTGGCACGCTGCCCTGTGGAGTGAAGCAAGAAGAGAAGGGGGCAGCTGCCGGCCTCAGGAGAATCATCAGAGAGGACGTTTTCAGACACCAAAATATAGCACAGTAAGTGAGGTCCGCTGGACAAAACACTTTTTTTCATATCAGAATTATTCTAAGGAAACAATCGATTCCCGAATTAGACAGGATTTTAAATTGTCTTCTGGCAAACCGCTCCCGGTGGCAGAAGCCACTGCAAGGCGGGGAGTGCTACCAGAGAGCTACAGGACGTTGTTGTTAAATTATCCATTTTGAAAAGGAAGGAAAACAGCGTGTTTCCAAGCCTGAGTCCCTCAGGCAACAAAGCAGCAGTAGACCGGGCTGCCTTTTGGGTTGGGTCCCCCAGAGGAGCAGGGGGCTTTCATGTTTGTTTGCTTTTGTTCCAAGTCCCCAAAGGAAATTCAAGAGGCACCACAACAAAACTCCTGCTTCCTGACACTGCAATCTAGCCCTTGAAGTGAGGCTTTCTCAGAGCCAGCTCACCCTCAAGGTCCATTCTGGGAAGAAAAAGAGTGTTTTCCTTCTAAAAGCAGGGTCGGGTGACCTCTTCACATCTAGCAAAGAGCCTCCACGACGACTCATAGAAGTGTGTTCAAGGCTCTGTCATTTTATCCTCTTTACCAGGAAGCCACGTTGGGACCATCTTGACACTTCTTCCTGCCACTAGGGATGGGAGGAGTTCACATGAGTGATGCCGTGGAGACAGAGCAGCATAAATTCCAAGTGTAATTATCCTTACATACTGGATTGCAGCTTCAACATGCTTGCCCTGTAACTAAAGTCCTCATAAAGATAACTAATGCTTTTCTGTTGTTCTGCCCCACAGCTGCCCTGTGCATGCTGCATTCCAGAAGTGGCCCAGCAGGGATGCAGACCCTCCTTGAGAGTGTGATTGAAGCTGCTGATGAGCAGTTCAATTGCCTTGAAGCTACCAAAGCTGCAAGTTCAGCAAGCACGGCCACGATCACCTGCCAGCAGCTGCTGATGGCAGAGCCTCAACTTTTCTGCCAGGAATCCTTCTGTCCTCTGAGCCCATCGAGTGCATCCCAGAAGGAAGCTCTAATCCCTGCAGACAGGTACAAAGTGGTTCCCCAGGCTCGCATGTCTACAGGTGAACCACCACATACCCTGGTGGAGTAGCCAAATAACAGAGGTCCACAGACTAAGAGAGGAACTGGTCCCTTCTCCCTGGAGGCAGAGGAAGACGGGTTAGTGCTTTAAGATAGCTCCCTCCACCTCAGCAAAGGGGCAGGGAAGGGAACAGGCAGCTGTGCATTCCACAGCCATCCCCTGCAGAAACAGAAGCAGAGAGACGCAGAGACAGAGAGATGGAGAGACAGAGACATGAAGCAGATAGGGACAGAGGCAGAGGGATACAAGCAGAGGCAGAGACAGAGATAGAAAGAGACAAAGAGAAAGAGACAAAGAGAAAGAGACAGAGACAGAAGGAGACAGAAACAGAGCAACAGAGACTGAGAAAGAGAAACAGAGACAGAGCAAGAGAGACGGGGGATGGGGAACAGAGACAGAGAGGGAGAGGGAGAGGTCGGTATGGCCTCCTGGCCATCTCTCTGCCCCATGCACAGTTTGCTTTTCCAAAATGATTCTCTCTGCACACATTGCACAAGCTGGTCAAGACCCTGTGTGCATGGATTAGACAACCAGCTTCTCTGCTGGGAAGAAGCGTGGTGTGCTTTTGGTGGTGGTAAGGTCGCACTCGGGACCAGACAAGAGAGCAGGGCTGGAGGGGCAAGGCTCTCGCCTGCAGGCCCTGCTGCTCTGGCCGCATCACCCCCTGCCCAGGTCCTGCCGGGCTCCTGCTCGTCTCCTGCCCAATGCAGTGTGGTCATCACTTGTTACAGCATCCTTCTGCCCATCCTCAGGGTCCCCAGCATCACGCCAGGGCCTGGTGATGACTCAGCAAATAGCACAGGCTTGGCTCTTCGGGCCCCAGGAGAGCCTCCCGGCAGGCACGCACAGGCTGGCAGCCTCTGTCCCGCAGAGGCTAAGATACTTGGGCCTTCCCTATCTTTACCCACATTGGTACTGGACATGAATAACAATGAGGGGGGCTCCAGGGCTGGCTGAGCAGCTTGGGGAGACTGACGTGTGAAAAATCCTGCCAATGTACCGACAGACTGAGTTGCTGAGGCCACAGGCGATCTGGAAAGCTCCCGTGGGCGGCCACAGCAGGTTAGGAAAGTGCCCAGCTCCAGGGCCCCAGGCGCTGGACGGTCCCAACCCGACTCGCCTCCTGCCCTGCATGCGGCGGACGACTTCAGAGCAGCAGGACTCTCTCCCTGGCATATTTTATCTAAGAGGTTCGTATTTGGAAGGTAATTAATATTGCAGAAAAATGCAAGAGAACCCAAAACGTGACGCTGGGTGGGTGTAAGCTGATCAGCGTCCCGTCTCTCCTCCAGTCTCAGAAGTGATGGCGCTGGTGTCCCTAAATGTTCCCCGGAGCCTTCTCTCTGCTGATCCCGTGACACAGGGACCTTTGCCTGGGTGTTTGGTAGGACGGTGAATTCGCATCCAGCAAAGCCTAGAAAACGAGAGGAAAGCACAGCAAGCGGGGGAAGCAAAGGGGGACCCCAGGCCCAGTGTGGCTGCCCACGAGTGTCCTGCCCCCTCCGAAGCTCGCCAATCTGTGTGACAAGAGATGACAATCATCCATGTTGCAAACAGCCACATTCTAAAACTCTTAATACACAGTTTGTCTGAAATTTTAAAAGCCTACTTTTGTTATACAATGCATGCATAGGATCTGTGACTAAATGTCTTCTCGTCCCTCCAGTTGCCTGCTCCTTTCTACGCTTTCTCTTGGCCTCGGTTCTGAGGACAGAGAGGCTGTGGCCAGAGGCAGAGCTAGTGGCCGGCTTCAATGCATGGGGCACGTGAAGAGCACCCTTTCCAGTGGTATAATAGCTAGTAATTTTGGGTTCATATGTTGATCGGGTTTGTCTGTTAACAATCAATTAATGAGACAAAAATTCATTGACTGTCTACAACTTAACAGCTTGTATATCATACAGCCTTATTGTATTTCGGCTTTAAGTAAAGACTGTAGTCAATGATATACAAGTCAGGGGTTGAGAGACGATTTCTGTAAAAGGCCAGATAGTAAATATTTTAGTCATTATGGGCCATAAGGTCTCCATAGCGACCACCAAACTCTGCCCATGTAGGCCAAAGGCGGCCATAAAACTCATTAACAGAAACAGGCACAGGCCAGAATTGACGTGGTGACATGGCTCACTGACTTCTAATTTATAGAAACATCACTCATTCAGTAACCTTAGCCATTGAACTAAGAATCTAGAACTAAGAGGAGAAATAAAGAAAACCTCTAAGCAGCTGGACTAGACGCCCATGGGAGTGTGAACCAAACTTCCGCACTTTATACATAAAACAGTAGGTAACGTCCATAGCTGCAACTGATTTGCTTGTATTTTTAAATGCTGCTACGAGTTGCATGTTGTCATGATCTGCCTGTTTTTGTAAGGAAGTGGCACACAGCCCTGCTCATTTGTGTACACATTGCCATGGCCCTTCCTCCTACTACGGCAAAGTTGGGGAAGTAGGACAAAGACTCACTGCTTGCAAAGCCTGAGACATTCGCTGCTTACGTATTGGCTCTTTTTTTAGAGAAAAAGTTTGCTACCCCTGCCTTAGACTACCATCCTGAGGACTAGATGTCGGAAAACCGTGACTTAGAACATGGCTGGTGACCCTGTCTCTCCCTCAACATATTTACTAAAGGGCCCACAGTCTATGTATATTTATGACTATAGAAGTCCCCAAAACAAACATGGATCTAATAATTTAAAATAAAGTCAATTAAGACAGCTCAAAAAGGTACACATCAAGAGTTACATCTTCTACAAATATTTACTTGGTATATTAACTCTAAATCTCCTAAAATACCTATTCCAGCTTTATCACCTAATTAGGGCAATTATTGTATTTGCTTTGGTAATAGCTATTCTTTATCTCTCCCCAAGTAAATTAAGTGCATATGCAAATATTCATTAAATGCTGTGATATTTTTCATCCTCTGACCTTTTAAAATTTATCAGGTAGCTTTTGTAAGGGCGGGGTTCTTTGGAAGAAGCCAATGAAAGTGAGGTCACTGTGACCCCCACCAACTTAGAGAATGACCAAGGAGGTCAGCTCCAGCCTGTGAAATGAAAACGTAAGCTGAATGGTGACAGAGGGCATGCAAGGACGATCGGAGTTTGGCACAGTAACAGGGCACAGAGCCTGCCCGTGCCACATTGGGGCACTTAGCATGGGTTCCGCCTGCCCGGCACTTCTCGT
>NW_007738930.1:21630-22486 GCF_000696425.1 Galeopterus variegatus
AGCACTTCTCGTGCCAGGCAATGACAAAAGAAGTGAAAAATGGAAAACCCTCAAAAGGGAGAAATGAATAAAAGTTGTTCAAGGAAATGTAAGGAGCTTGAGTTTAGAAAGCCACGGCCCCAGTGTGGCCCGTTTTCTTCCTCGGTCCCTTCGTGTCCTGTGCCTGCGCCTGTCTTCCTCTGCCCTCCCCGCTGCTCCCACCTCTTCTCCCTCCTGCCTCCTTCATTTCTCATCCTCTTTGCTTTCTGTCTTCTGTCTTACCTGCCAAACCTGTCCGTGCCATCAGCGTCCCTCAGCTTGGCAGAGCAGGAGCTCAGCAGAGCCTCTGGAGTGCAGAGTGGGCTGGAGGATCTCTGCTTTCCCTGCACTGAAGTCACGGGGTATGATGCTGCCACCATCATCCAGCTTCATCCCCAACACATGTCCTCTGTGTCGACATATGTCCACTACCTAAAACTTGTCCCTTTAGACAACATGATATGTCCTGCTTTAACTTTGTGAGGTGAACTGACTGCTGAGAATTCAACCACATTTACCATATCCTGTTAAATCATAGTGATTTGTATTGTCACCTGAGGTCCATTGCCCCTTCCTTCAAGCAACTTATAATCTAGGTGAAGAGACAAAACGAAGGTAAGACATCCTCGACAAGGGTGACTACTGGACAGCACTGGGGCTATGGTTGACAATGTACTTACAGTACAATGTGGAAAAATATCCATTCAAATCCATGATTAATATGTTTAGAGACACTTCACCTTGTAATGACTTCATGAGTATGCCCTTCGATTAGTAACCGTACACACATAAACCAAATTAATTCCATGCTGTCTCGTTTAAGTGCAAACTTAATCTG
>NW_007738930.1:24106-36633 GCF_000696425.1 Galeopterus variegatus
AAGAAGAGTGTGTTCACACTCCTGGCCAGTGGTTTCTTCCCCACCTGGTTCTCACCCGAGTGACTGCGCATCTCTCCTCTGCAAAGCCCTTCCCCTCTTGTATCATTTCCCACCCATCCACCAAAGCAGGAGCCCTTCCTGACCCAAGCCCACCCCTGTAGCTGACAGAAGAAAGAAGTGTACACAAACAGGAGCAGAGCCATGTCAGATCTGCACCAGCGGCATGACATCTGTATCCCCCAGAGTGGCCAAAGGTGATCAGGCTCTGCCTGTGGGGAACCCGTGGCCGCCCACCACAGGAAAGCATGTGGGTCTAATGCACCAGTGCACGTGGGTGCGACTCCCCCAGCTCCATGACTCCAGGGCTGGGAAGAAAGCTGTAAGGGTGGCTTCCTGTCGTGAGTGTCACTTATGGAGGAATTATGTGCTTCCGACAAAACCCAACAGATCCTTTTCCACCAAAACGATGGTTCTCAAGCTCTGGTACACATCAAAATCACCTGTGCTCTTGCAAAATAGTAATAATAAAACAAGAGCAGCTTTTACTGAGCACTTACTTTGTTGCCAGGCACTGTTAGAAGTTCATTATTTTAATTTACTTACAATGTAATGAGAGCCAAGCAGTGCTGTGCTGGCAAATATTTAATAAAAAGCTCTTTGGAAACACTAACTACAAAGTTCCAGCCTTTCTGTATCAGAATTCTCTAGTAGTAAAACTATTAGAAGTTCATTATTTTAATTTACTTACAATGTAATGAGAGCCAAGCAGTGCTGTGCTGGCGAATATTTAATAAAAAGCTCTTTGGAAACACTAACTACAAAGTTCCAGCCTTTCTGTATCAGAATTCTCTAGTAGTAAAACTCAGACGTGGGATAAAAAGCTCTTTGGAAACACTAACTACAAAGTTCCAGCCTTTCTGTATCAGAATTCTCTAGTAGTAAAACTATATTTTGACTCCACCAGCTTCACTGGTAGGTCTGATGTCCCCCCAAGGTAAATGGTTCTGCTGCAGTGCACCACAGCAGCTCAAGGACAAGAGAACCAATGCTCGAGTGTGTGTTTGTGATCTTGGCTGCACGAGTTTCAGCTAAACCTTGTGGAGAGGTTTGGACCCCAAAAGGAAATAAAAGCTGAAATACCGGGGCCCAAAGGAATATCAAAGCTCCCCCTGCATGACACAGTGAGACAGTATTTTGGAGTTTAGCCACAGCTCCCCCTCAGCTACCAGAGGCAGCGAGAGAACTAGGGGCCCCATCAGGTCCTCTGCCAATTCCCACGGGCAGTCACTCACAAACAACTTAGATGTAAGACCCCTTAACACTCTAAAATGTTTTTAAGCGCCCCAAAAGAGGTTTTGCTTGCATGTGTGTTTGTATGTGTAATAAAAAGTTCATTACATATTTTCAAAAATAAAGATATTAACAAGAAGAGGGGCATTGTTTTACATCCTTAAAAATCTCTTTCATGTCTGGCTTAATAGAAGCTTTGCATCCAAACTTTTGCAATATGTGGTTTTGGTTCAAGTATATGAAAAAAAATCCAACCTCATGCAGACATGAATATGTAATTGAAAAAGGGGAAGTATTTTAAATGTCTTTTCAGGTAATTATGGGTATTCTTTGTTACTACACCAAAACTTGACAAATCGTAGTTTCTTAAAGATTAGTTGCAAGGTGGAATCTGAAAACATATCAAAGAGCTTTTCCTTTTACCTTAAAATCCATTGGTCTCTTTTGCGTGATTTTGTAACACTGGTCATCTGAAAACCATGGGTCCGCTGAGCTATGCCGCAGATCACTGGGGAAACCAGCTTTTGTTTGCTGGTCTGTTTTCCAGTGTGCGTGTGGGGAGAGATGTGATGACCACAGGACGGCCGCTGCTGCCCCCATCAAACCCTTCAACTAAGCATGTTCAAACCCATGTGTATTTGGGCAGGCTCTTGACAGACACACTGATTTCCAGAAATGGTACTCATAACGAACAAATAGGAGTATGAGTTATGTCTATAACAGGAGGGGGAGCAGAGGTAGAGGTCTATTCATTTATGGAATATTTGAGAGAGTATCTATCAATCAGGAAAACACTTACCTGCAAGTAACAGAAAACCCAACTACAGTGGCTTAAAAAGAAAAGTTTATTTTTTGACATAGTAAGAAATTTTCATGTAAGCACTTGCTGTGGTTGGCTCAGCAGCTCAGTAATGCCAGGGCTTATATCTCCGAACTTCTTTTAGCCTTTTCCTCATGGTTGCAAGATGGTTGCTACAGCTCCAACCATCAATCATATTCACACTCAAGGCAGGAAAATGAAAAAACCACACCAGCCATATCTGTCCTTTTATCAGGAAAGAAAGAATTCCCAGAGATCCACAGCAGATGTATGCTTATGTCTAATCTGTCTCTGTGACAAATCATCATTCATAGTTCTAAGGGATGCTAGAAAAGTGAGTATCTGGGTTTATCCCATCCCCAAGTTATTGGAGTTCTAGTAGCAAGAGTGTGGGGACGAGCACAGCACTGGCAGCAAACAGCCCCTGCCACAGATTGAAGAAAACCTCAGTAGAGTTTCCACCATTGAGCACACACCACACAGCCACCCGGCTGCCAGTGGAGGGAATTTGCACAGCGTGAAGTTGTAAGGCTGCTGTCTTTTCAGCACTGACCACATGTCCTTATCATTCTCCAGACACCAGGATCATCACTCTCCTCCTCCCTTGAGGCTCCTATTACCACAGGCCTTGCCTGTTAGCAAGCGATGGGCAAGAGCAAAGAGACAGTGCAGCTGGTGTCCTCCACCATGCCCCGAGCGAGAGACGCTGAGCTGAAGAAATCAATGGATGGCTACAAAGGAGACTGGAGGTGCGTACGTTCAACTGCGCTGTTAGCAAGCGATGGGCAAGAGCAAAGAGACAGTGCAGCTGGTGTCCTCCACCATGCCCCAAGCAAGAATCGCTGAGCTGAAGAAATCAATGGATGGCTACAAAGGAGACTGGAGGTGCGTACGTTCAACTGCGATTGTTCTCCCTGTTTGGCTGAGAAAGAACAACTTGAAGAAAACCGAGTCTCTGGAACTCAACTGTAAGAAAAAGGAGAGCCTGTGTTGACGTCAAACGCAGGCCTGCTGCACTATTCACTTTACCTGGCCTCCCTCCTATTGTGAGGGCTCTAACTATGTTCAGGTGTGCTCAGCAGATGTTGCTCATGAAAGGCCAACTTTTGTAAAATCAATTCTTGGAACAACAGGTAGAATAATATTGCATTTTCCAGGGGTCACGCACACTGAATGCTTCAACAGTGCCTGCGGCAAAATGACAGGTACCCTCCCAGCCTTCTCAGAAGCCTCGTTAAGGTTTTCCATGCAGAGAAGTGCATTGTATGCTCTGAAGTATGTCCACATTTAATAAATCTTAAGCTAATTTTCCAAAATAAAGCATGACAAGCAGTATGTTCAGACAGTATTAAAGTAAACGGTGCAGTCTCTTGGGCCACATACGTACTTGTCAGTATTAGTCCATTTTCTGTAGCCGGAAACAGAATGCTCCAAACTGGGTAACTTATAATGAAACAGAATTCATTTCTTAGTTTTGGAGGCTGAGGAGTACAAGGTCCAGGTGCATATCTGGTGAGACCCCCCTTCTTGACGGGACTCTGCAGAGCCCTGTGGTGACGCTGACCGTCTCTCACACAGTGACAGCTCAGCAAGAACACATTTCCACATGCTTTCTTCCTCTCCCATAGAGCTCCAGTCTATTCCCTGACAATCCAGTAACCATTACCCCATTAACCCATGAATGGATTAACCCATCCATGAGGACAGAGTCCTCACAATCCAATCAACTCCCAAAGGTCCCACCTTCCAAAAACCATCATCTGATTTTTCCCGCCCCCTTACCACTGTTACAATGGGGATCAAGCTTTAGTGAGCTTTTGGGGGGATATTCAAACCATAGCAATGTCACCTTGGGATTAGGGAAGAGTCCAGCTTTAGTTCCTCTTCCCTGGGGACTGGTTCATGGAGAAGGAAGAGGAAGTATAAAGAAAACAGAAGAGAAAATCCCACAAGAAGATAATCTGACCAGTGGGGATGAAGAGAGGAGATCAATGATCCTATAAAGAAAGAAACAGGACACGCGGGGAAGGTGAGGGTGAATGATGTCCCTCATACACTCACCAGGCAGACCAAAGAAGAAAGAAAGGCAAGCAGGAGGATGAAGAAGAAAATGGTAACAGAATCATAGAGTCTCACAGTTGGGCATGATCTCACTCATACGTGGAATCTAAAAACGTTGAACTTGTAGAAGTGGAGAGTCGAGGGTGGTTACCAGGGGTGGGGGTGGGGAGTGGGTGGGAAAACGTCGTTCAGATGATACAAAGTTTCAGCTATGCAGGATGAGTAAGTTCTAGAGATCTACTATACAGCATGGTGACTACAGTTTATAATATTGTATTAGCTACTTGAAATTTGCTAACAGAGTAGACTTTTTATACAGGGGAACTCCAAAAACTCATGGAAGTATTTGTATTATCCCATGAACTTTACGAAGTACCTTCATAAATTTATTTATTTATTAACTGACAAAAAATAATTGTCTATATTTATAATGTATAATGTGATATTTTAACCTATGTATACATTGTAGAAAGATTAAAACAAGCTTGTTTTAATACACATTAACATAACCACCACCTCATCAACATTTTTATTTTTTGGCAGTGGGAATGTTAAAAAGAGAAGATTTTAAATGTTCTCACCACAAAAAAATAAGTATACAAGGTGATGTATCTATTAGTTGGCTTGATTTAATCATTTTGCAATGCGTACATATATTAAAACATCATGCTGTACACTGTAAATATATTTGATTTTTATTTATCAATTATACCTTAATAAAATAAATAAATAAATAAGTAAATCTGCAGCTAAAACTATCAATTGAAAGAGATTGTATGAGAGTTAGTCTAAGAAGCCAGAACTTATCTAGTAAAAAACACATTTTACAAGTGAGAAACTGGGATCAGAAAGCTTCAGAGATTGTACTAAGATAGTAGAGTTAAAACAGTGGCCGGCCCAAGCATAAAACCCACACTCTGAGATGTTTTCTGTCCTTTAAGACTGTGGGTGGGTGATCACAGCAGACAAGTCCAAGGAGAGCCCGTGGGGAGAGTGTGGACTGGGCTTCCTGTTACCAGAAGGAGCACGTACTGGGAGCAAGTGAAATCACAAGGCGGTTGGGTTCAGAGGGAGGCCTCCTGCCGTGACTGTTCAACTCAGACTGGCTGATGATCACGAATTCCTAGTGTGTTCTTCTGGCACAAATTACTCGTTTGGGTTGACTGAGGATATGGCACCTAGAAGGTCTATGGTCAGCAGCCACTGGACATCCTATTGACAGCAGTTAAGTTCCATGGAGGTGGTTACCCCAAGGGAGGCACATGGGCCTCACAGAAGACCTCACTTTCCAGCCCAGGGGAAGAAGCAGTGAACAGCAAGAGCCACACCCTAAACTCTGCAACGGCTGCCTGGAGTAAGGGGGTCACAGACCCTGAGGGAAGGGAGCCATCTGCACGGGTCCACGCTGACATCCTGCTCCCAAGGCAGGAGCCAGCGTCACTGACAGATATGGAGCCAGAGAGGTGGCATGCTTCCCACAAGGCCAGCCCACAGAGAACAAGGACCTTCCTCACGGGCCACAACATGATTTACCTACTCTTCTGTTCTTTTTCTGTCCTTTCCCTGGCTCACAGCTTCCATGTCTTGAATAATTTACACTGCAGGATGTACTTCAGTGACTGCTGGGCCAATTTCCCCTTTAATGGGCCACAACATGATTTACCTACTCTTCTGTTCTTTTTCTGTCCTTTCCCTGGCTCACAGCTTCCACGTCTTGAATAATTTACACTGCAGGATGTACTTCAGTGACTGCTGGGCCAATTTCCCCTTTAAGTTACACATACCTTTTATGCATGAGCATGTGAGGAGGTTGGAGGAGAGGTTTTCAACTCAAGCATTATCAGAGTCAACTAATCCACATATTATGTAATTTGTTAAGTGCTTAAACCTAACAGATTAATTAGCTTTCTCTCCTGAAATGCCACTAATACTGTGTGCCACTGTTCTGCATGCAAAGACCATCATTACACTGTTTGGATATTTGCAATCTCTACCACTTAGTTACCCTAAGTGATATTTACAGAGTGTCAACTACTAGGTAAGGCTGAAAATAAAACAGAAACAGGAGAAAGACTGCATTGTCAGCATATCATGGTTGAACGCCTCCCAGCCTCTTGAGCCAATGCTCCTCTCAGTATATCTCCCGCCATCGTGTCAAAAATTTCTTTCCTCTGAACCGGGTGCTACCTGGTGATCCTTACTCTTTACCAGAGCTCAGGGAAGCCTAATGAATCAGGGGAGCAGCAGGGACTGTGGGAGCTAAGAGGCCAAGTCAGCCCTTCTGGAATTCGGCCCTGTGGTTTCTCAAATGGCCCTGCACTCCTCCCAGCTGCGTCATGTCTGCAAGTGGAACTGCTGGCATGGAAGAGTTGTGGCCGGCTCTGTAAACTGACAGACAGCTGGCAGCCCTGAGAGCCTCAGTGCCCCATCCCTGTCCATCTGATGGCCTTCTGCTGCATGGAAACCCAGGGAGCGGTTCACTGTGTCTCTCATGGCTCTCTGGGTGCTTCTCCACTGGGGCCCCTCCCGTGGATTCAGTCATATGTCAGCAGAGCTGCATTTACCTGAGTCTCAGCTAGGCTGGACGTCCAGCTTGACTGGGTGATGCTGGCAGCTCAGCTGGGGCTGTGGACTGCACAACCTGCAGCAGCAGGAAGCTGGACCCTGAGACAGCATCCCCAAAGCAAGCATTTCCAGAGACCCCGGCAGACATCTGCTGCAGCCTCGAAGTCTGAGAGCACACCACCACTTTCCAGTGGCCACACAAGTTGCTCAGACCAGGCTGGACTCAGGGGAGAAGAGTTGACTGTCCCTCTGGATGTGAGGTTCGGGTGCATATGCAGGCAGGGAAGGCCATCTACCTCACTGTCTACCTCCACCATTGGCTGACATCTCTGAGACCAGAGCAACCTGGTTCAGAATTCCAGACCTGAGACCTAGCAACCTCAAAAGACAACGTGGCCCAGCCACACCTTGAAGTATTTAAGGCAGTACGATGTCCATTTCACACTTGCCATAAAACATATCAATTCTCACTCTGTGTCATCCTGAAAGCCGCCCCAAGCTTTCCCCTCCTGTGCCCTTGAAAACCAGAGCCTGGATAGCTGCGGTTTCTCCTGATTCCCTGTCTTGTGTGAATTGATCTGGGGAAATGGCAACTCTGTTTGGGCAGTTCAGAAAGGCCACTCTGACAAGAAAAGTTCATCTGAAGAAGAACACGAATCTCGGCTGCAGCCTGGCATCGGGCACCATGCCTGACCAGCCAGCCAGTGGAATCGGTTCCTCTGGTGGGGTGGGGCGATGGGCTGTCTCCAGGGTGAAGGCGACAGGGCTCTGCTCACAGCTGTGCCTTTCCCTGGGCTGGGAAGGTGGAGCAGAGAGGTGGGGAGAGGCTCAGGCAGGCTGGAGCGGAGCAGGGACAGCTGAGCTCCTCCCTTCAGCACCCAAGCCCAGGCCCATGGTTGCTCTGGGTCTTCTCCAGGTCCAGGCAGGAGCAGCCCCGTTCTGCACCTGTGTCTGGCTTCCCCGATGCTCTGCGGGGGACTCTGACTGCCCCATGAGCCCCAGGGCAGGGACTCAGAAGTAAGTTGCTTTTTGTGCACCTGAGACACACAAAAAAAACAAAATTGTATCACACCATTTAATCACTCTGATAAACAACAAGTCTTAGATATTGCATGTTCTTTTCCTCAACAGCATAAAAATATCATTAGAATAATGTTACTGATTCCTATGATGGAAGGAAAATGTTGCTTCTTAATGATGTCTTTTTGTTTTGAGTGCCCACCTTTGTCCCCGTCACTCTCAGTTTTCTATTTGTGCTTTCTCCAGTCTTCACCAAAATGTTGCTAAATGCATACTCTTTGCCCCAGTCTTAAAGGTGGGGGAATCGTGGGTTTAGAGACTTGTGCCCTCTGCTAGTATAAGGGAGTAGAAAAGGCTCCCGTCACTGTCGCCACCAGCTCTGTGTCGGCAGCAGGGCCCTCCCTGGGAAGTCCTCTTGCGTGGAAGCACGGGGGGGACAGCAGACAACAGCCGAGCTGCCCGCCCACCCTGGCTCTCCTCCCTCCAGAAAGGAAATGACCCCGTGCAGCAACGTGACTTTACAAGTAAGGACCTCTCCGGAGGCTGACGCTGTGGGGGAACCGCCCTCCCCTGCCCTCCCCAGCTGGCTCTCCTGCCAAACCCTTCTGAAGGGCGTCCTCTTAGCTCCCCCACTTTAAATATTCAAACGTAGGGTGATGCTATAATTGCCCAAACCTGGAACACTTCTGAAAGAGAAAAAGGGATGCTTTTAACTAATTGATAATGATTAATTAAATAATAATAATACGTTCAATAATTACACCAGGACAAGAACACTTTGGGACTACCTTGAGAAAACTGTGGCAACAGATGCCCTACTTATCCTGACCAAGGCACCTAAGAGTTTTACCCATCCGGGGATAATTACATTTTGGGGAAGATGAAGAGCTAATTTGGAAGCACATTTTTCAAGGCATACTCTCAGCGTCTGTGGTGGGCTGACCAGTGCCCCCACCCCCGAGGAAGTCCCTGTAGTCCCCCCACAATTGGTGGTACTCCCCATGGCCCCACAGGCCAGGGGCTGGTGGCTGAAGCCTGCTGGTTGCAGACGGGTTGGGGTTGGGGATGGGGTGGGCTGCAAACCCCATCAGCAGAGCCCGTGACTATGTCACTTTACATGGCAAAGAGATTTTCCACATGGGACCGAGTTGAGGATCCTGAGAGGGGGAGACGGTCGTGGATTACCCGGGTGCCCCTCGTTGTAATCCCAGAGTCCTTCTAAGAGGAAGGCAGGAGGGTCAGAGCCAGAGGAAGAGCGTGAGGACAGAGCTGGGGTCACAGAGAGGTGAGGAGGGGCTGCGAGCCCAGCCACCAGCAGCCCGAGAAGCTGGAACTGGCGGGGGAACAGATCTCCCCTGGAGCCTCCAGAAGCAGCCAGGCCTGCCTGGTTTCAGACTTCTGGCCTCAAAAAGAACTGTAAGAGAATAAATCTCTGCTGTTTTAAGCTGCTAAGTTTGTGGTAACTAATACATTATCCCACCCAAATAAATTTTTTTAAAAAACACACACTGTTCCAAATGGCAGGCAAGAGTCTAGGGCTTGGATTCTGTTCTGGAGTGGACCTTCACTCTTCCAACAAAATATCCTTTTTTATCTGGGTCTTAGATGCTGCAGAGTTAAATTAAGCTATACTCTGCCCTACAAATCTCTTTGCATCCTTGAATTCCATATGAGCAAGAAAAGTCTCCTGAACACAAGAGACGGACTAATGATAACTGAGGGAATAATTACTGAATTACAGCCACACAATAACAACAAACACTTATGGAGTTTTGTGTGTCAGGTGCTCATCAGAGAGCTTAATGTGAAAATCATGTAATAACCCTGTGGGGGCAGCAGATTCTTTATTCCCACTTCACAGATGAGGAAACTTAGACCAAGAGAAATTAAATAACTTTGCACAGCAAATGTACTACCTGACAATCTCCCCCCCCAACCATTTGGACACAAAGACCATAGGTAACGTTTAGGGACTGTTTGCCACGGCCAGACACTGTTGACACCCCACCCCCTACACCCACCATTTGGACACAAAGACCATAGGTAACGTTTAGGGACTGTTTGCCACGGCCAGACACTGTTGTAAATGCTTCCAATATATTAGCTCACTTGATCCTCACACCAGCCCTAGGAGGTAAGTACTATGATTTTACAGATGAGAGAACAGATGTGCAGAGATGAAGAAACTGGCCCCAGGTCTCATAGTTGGGAAGTGGTGGAGTTTCCTACCCAGGTCACCTAAGCCCAGAGTGGGGTCAAGGCCAGGCTGCATAGGAGCCCCAGAGGAAGGCCCAGCAGGAAGGGACATGTGTCAGGCCAGTGGCCTGGGGTCAGAGCACAGTCGAGGTGATATGAGGTAAGGTTCACTCAGACACAGCTGCTGATGGTGTGTGCAGCCCACCCCAACCCCAACCCCAACCCATCTGAAACCAGCAGGCTTCAGCCAGCAGCCCCTGGCCTGTGGGGCCATGGGGAGTACCACCGATTTGGGGGTGACTGTAGGAATAACGACACTGTGAGAGAGAGCCACTGTGGCCCAAACAGTGATAGGATATAGGAAGGAGCCTCGGTAGCAGGAGGGACAGCAAATGCACATGGCTGATGGAGCCAGAGCTGGGGCCGGCAGCAGCAGACTACAGACCCAGGCCATTCTGCTGCTCCAGGTGTGGTCTCTACACAGGGCTTCAGTCACTGGCCTATGTGATGGTTGGCCTCCTGGAAAGGAGGAAAGCTTGGGAGCGAGGGGCCGGCAGCCTCATGCCCTCTCGCCAGGGTTCCAAGGGTCTGGAGAAGGCTGCACTCACATTCCGGAGACCTGTGTTCTCACCAGGGAATCTTGGGGCAGCCTGTCACCTCTCCCAGGCCTCAGAGTCCACACTTGTCAAATACGGTCAAATAAGATCATCTCAGAACATCTCCCAACACTTGTGGTCCAAAGTCTTAAAAAAAGGAAGATGCAAAGAAAGGAGAGAAGAGGAGAGAGCAGGACAGGACAAAAAGGAAAAAGAGGGAAGGAAGCATCTCTGCATCCTGGGTGTCTGTCCCCCTCCCAGCCATGGTGTGTGTCTGTCTGTCCATCCGTGAGAAGAAACCCCTCCCCATCTTACTTAGCTTTTGGCTCTCCATCTGTGTTGGCAAAGTTTGTTCCTATTGCATTGGTGCTTTTATTATAAGTTATCTCAAACTGCTTTGAAGTGGGCAGGGTACAAATAAATAAATCCAGGGAGGATCCCAAGTATCTCAGTTTCCCTGTGTTCAGTGACAGAGCCACTGGGAGCCTAAGAAGTAAAGACACAGATGCAGAAGGGACAGATTCTCACACAGGGCAGCACCAACAGCCCTGGGCAGCATGACACATGTGGAGTAGGAGGGACTGAGCTGTATGTCTGTGATTTCGTCAGCCACATGTATGTGGATCATGTCACCAGCAGCAACAGCATTTTCATGCAGCTGGAAGCCTCTGACTATAAGGAGAGGGGATGAGAGCCCCAAAGTTCTGTGCAGGAGCAGGTGCATTGCCCAGGCTGCTCACCTTCCCCTTTCTGCCTGAAAATTCACTGCTCATTTGATTCTTCTAAAATTTTCAGGAAATTCTCAGGAAATAAGAGAAAGGGGGTTCCTTCACATTTGCCTGAAGATAAGGGACAGCCTTCTGGAATCTTCTGCATCCTCCACAGTGAGCAATGGAGAACCCTGGTCTGCTCTGTGGACACCCAGCAATGTCATGTGAGTTGGGGCTTCTAAGTGAGTGTTCACTTCACAGCCGAGGGCCTCCAGACCCAGCAGCCCTGGTGCCACTTCCTTTACCTACAGTCCATCACATGCTTGGAGAGAGAGGAGAAATGCACCCCTGCTTCCATTCTTTTCTCCTGCATTCATGGCTCCACCCCAATCTTTGCTGCTCACTCAGGGAAGATGTCCGACCATCAACTGAAGTCTGATCCCAATCACCAGACAACAGAAATCTCCCAAAAGCAAGAGCTTCTACCCACCAAGTAACTGATCATATTTTGACACTTCCTTCTGCCTTTACCCAAACACATGCATGCACACGTGCACACACATGCTTATACCAATGTCAGTGCTCCAAGTGAAAACTAAGGTCCTCACAGTAAACAGGAACCACTCTGAGACAGAGGAAAATGTGCCTAGAAAATTGATTAATCCAGTGGTGCCAGCGCAAGACCCAGCAGGTAGGCCTCGCCGCCGCCGGACTCCATCCCCAGCCTGGCCAAGTGTGCACCAACCAGAGAGGCACTCCCTGGAGAGGCCCAAGACCTGAGGTGACCACACACCCAAGGCACCAGTGGGCAACTGAGCAGACACTGAGGCAGCCATTCCAAATTGGTAGCCCCAGCAGCATCAAAGCCAGACAATAGTGTCAAACCAGTGGACCATGAAATCCCTTGCCACGATGACTAAACCTCAAAGGAAAGATACCAGAAATTTGAAAAGTCAAGAAAGTACACCACCGAAGGGTAATAACTCTCAAGCTCTAGATCCTATAGAACAAGAAGCCCTTGAAATGTTTGACAAGGAATTTCAAGGGATAATTCTAAGGAAACTAAATGAGATACAAGAAAACTCAGCTAGATGACACGATGAAACAAGGAAAAGTATACAGGACCTGAAAGAAGAAATGTACAAGGAAATCAATGGCCTGAAAAGGAATGTAGCAGAGCTTGCCAAGCTGAAGAATTCATTCAACGAAATAAAAAAACACAACAGAGAGTTGGGCTGTTTGAAATAACAAAGGCAGACAAAAAAAAAA